>NW_027473373.1:310886-621773 GCF_050947335.1 Megachile rotundata | reverse complement strand
ACGCAATCACACAAGCACACAATCACTCAAACACACAATCACACACTCACACAATCACACAATCACACAATCACACAATCACACAATCACACAATCACACAATCACACAATCACACAATCACACAATCACACAATCACAATCACACAAGCACAATCACACAATCGCGGTCACACAATCACGGTCACACAATCACACATTCACACAATCCCACAATCACAATCACACAATCACAATCACGCAATCACACAGTCACACAATCACACAGTCACAATCACGCAATCGCACAATCACGATCACACAATCACGATAACACAATCACGATCACACAATCACGATCGCACAACCACTCAATCACACAATCACGCAATCACACAATTACACAATCACACAATCACACAATCACGAAATCACACAATCACACAATCTCACAATCACACAATCACACAATCACACAATCACACAATCACACAATCACACAATCACACAATCACACAATCACGAAATCACACAATCACACAATCACACAATCACAATTACACAATCACACAATCACACAACTATACAATCACACAAGCACACCATCACTCAATCACACAATCACATACTCACACAATCACACAATCACACAATCACACAACCACACAACCACGCAATCACACAAGCACACAATCACTCAATCACACAATCACACACTCACACAATCACACAGTCACAATCACACAATCACACAATCACACAATCACACAATCACACAATCACACAATCACACAATCACACAATCACAATCACACAAGCACAATCACACAATCGCGGTCACACAATCACGGTCACACGGTAACGGTCACACAATCACACATTCACACAATCCCACAATCACAATCACACAATCACAATCACACAATCACACAGTCACAATCACGCAATCGCACAATCACGATCACACAATCACGATAACACAATTACGATCACACAATCACGATCGCACAACCACTCAATCACACAATCACGCAATCACACAATTACACAATCACACAATCACACAATCACACAATCACAAAATCACACAATCACACAATCACACAATCACACAATCACACAATCACACAATCACACAATCTCACAATCACACAATCACACAACCACACAATCACACAACCACACAATCACACAATCACACAATCACACAATCACACAATCACACAATCACACAATCACACAATCACACAATCACAATCACACAATCACACAATCTCACAATCACACAATCACACAACCACACAATCACACAACCACACAATCACACAATCACACAATCACACAATCACACAATCACACAATCACACAATCACACAACCACACAACCACGCAATCACACAAGCACACAATCACTCAATCACACAATCACACACTCACACAATCACACAGTCACAATCACACAATCACACAATCACACAATCACACAATCACACAATCACACAATCACACAATCACACAATCACAATCACACAAGCACAATCACACAATCGCGGTCACACAATCACGGTCACACGGTAACGGTCACACAATCACACATTCACACAATCCCACAATCACAATCACACAATCACAATCACACAATCACACAGTCACAATCACGCAATCGCACAATCACGATCACACAATCACGATAACACAATTACGATCACACAATCACGATCGCACAACCACTCAATCACACAATCACGCAATCACACAATTACACAATCACACAATCACACAATCACACAATCACAAAATCACACAATCACACAATCACACAATCACACAATCACACAATCACACAATCACACAATCTCACAATCACACAATCACACAACCACACAATCACACAACCACACAATCACACAATCACACAATCACACAATCACACAATCACACAATCACACAATCACACAATCACACAATCACAATCACACAATCACACAATCTCACAATCACACAATCACACAACCACACAATCACACAACCACACAATCACACAATCACACAATCACACAATCACACAATCACACAATCACACAATCACACAATCACACAATCACAATCACACAATCACAATCACACAATCACAATCACACAATCACAATCACACAATCACAATTACACAATCACACAATCACACAATCACACAATCACACAGTACACACAATCACAATCACACAATCACACAATCACACAATCAAAATTACACAATCACACAATCACACAATCAAAATTACACAATCACACAATCACACAATCACACAATCACACAATCACACAATCACACAGTCACACAATCACACAATCACACAATCACACAATCACGTAATCACACAATCACACAATCACACAATCACACAATCACACAGTTACACAATCGCACAATCACACAATCACACAATCACACAATCACACAATCACACAATCACACAATCACACAATCACACAATCACACAATCACACAATCACACAATCACACAATCACACAAGCACACAATCACTCAATCACACAATCACACGATCACACAATCACACACTCACACAATCACACAATCACACAATCACACAACCACACAACCACGCAATCACACAAGCACACAGTCACTCAAACACGCAATCACACACTCACACAATCACACAATCACATAAATCACACAAGCACACAATCACTCAATCGCACAATCACACAATCACACAATCACACAATCACACAGTACACACAATCACAATCACACAATCACACAATCACACAATCACAATTACACAATCACACAATCACAATCACACAATCACAATCACACAATCACACAATCAAAATTACACAATCACACAATCACACAATCAAAATTACACAATCACACAATCACACAATCACACAATCACACAATCACAATTACACAATCACACAATCACACAATCACACAATCACAATTACACAATCACACAATCACACAGTCACACAATCGCACAATCACACAATCACACAATCACACAATCGCACAATCACACAATCACACAATCACACAATCACACAATCACACAGTACACACAATCACAATCACACAATCACACAATCACAATTACACAATCACACAATCACACAATCACACAATCACACAATCACACAGTCACACAATCACACAATCACACAATCACACAGTCACATAAATCACACAAGCACACAATCACTCAATCGCACAATCACACAATCACACAATCACACAATCACACAGTACACACAATCACAATCACACAATCACACAATCACACAATCACAATTACACAATCACACAATCACAATCACACAATCACAATCACACAATCACACAATCAAAATTACACAATCACACAATCACACAATCAAAATTACACAATCACACAATCACACAATCACACAATCACACAATCACACAATCACACAATCACACAATCACACAATCACACAATCACACAGTACACACAATCACAATCACACAATCACACAATCACAATTACACTATCACACAGTCACACAATCACACAATCACAATTACACAATCACACAATCACACAATCACACAGTACACACAATCACAATCACACAATCACACAATCAAAATTACACAATCACACAATCACACAATCAAAATTACACAATCACACAATCACACAATCACACAATCACACAGTCACACAATCACACAATCACACAATCACACAATCACACAATCACGTAATCACACAATCACACAATCACACAATCACAATTACACAATCACACAATCACACAGTCACACAATCGCACAATCACACAATCACACAATCACACAATCACACAATCACACAATCACACAATCACACAATCACACAATCACACAATCACACAATCACACAAGCACACAATCACTCAATCACACAATCACACAATCACACAATCACACAATCACACAATCACGCAATCACACAATCACACAATCACACAGTACACACAATCACAAACACACAATCACAATTACACAATCACACAATCACACAATCACACAATCACACAATCACACAATCACACAATCACACAGTCACACAATCACACAATCACACAATCACACAGTCACACAATCACACAATCACGCAATCACACAATCACACAATCACACAATCACACAATCACACAGTCACACAATCACACAATCACACAATCACACAGTCACACAATCACACAATCACGCAATCACACAATCACAAAATCACACAACCACACAACCACACAATCACACAAGCACACAATCACACAATCACACAATCACAATTACACAATCACACAATCACACAATCACACAATCACACAATCACACAATCACGGTCACACAGTCACACAATCACACAGTCACAATCACGCAATCGCGCAATCACGATCACACAATCACACAATCACACAATCACACAATCACACAATCACACAATCACACAATCACACAATCACACAATCACACAATCACAATTACACAATCACACAATCACACAATCACACAATCACACAATTATACAATCACACAAGCACACCATCTCTCAATCACACAATCACACACTCACACAATCACACAACCACACAACCACGCAATCACACAAGCACACAGTCACTCAAACACACAATCACACACTCACACAATCACACAATCACACAATCACACAATCACACAATCACACAATCACACAATCACACAATCACACAATCACACAATCACACAATCACACAAGCACAATCACACAATCGCGGTCACACAATCACGGTCACACAGTAACGGTCACACAATCACACATTCACACAATCCCACAATCACAATCACACAATCACAATCACACAATCACACAGTCACACAATCACACAGTCACAATCACGCAATCGCACAATCACGATCACACAATCACACAATCACACAATCACGGTCACACAGTCACACAATCACACAGTCACAATCACGCAATCGCACAATCACGATCACACAATCACGATAACACAATCACGATCACACAATCACGATCGCACAACCACACAATCACACAATCACACAATCACAATTACACAATCACACAATCGCGGTCACACAATCACGGTCACACAATAACGGTCACACAATCACACATTCACACAATCCCACAATCACAATCACGCAATCACAATCACACAATCACACAGTCACACAATTACACAGTCACAATCACGCAATCGCACAATCACGATCACACAATCACGATAACACAATCACGATCACACAATCACGATCGCACAACCACTCAATCACACAATCACACAATCACACAGTCACACAATCACTCAATCACACAATCACACACTCACACAATCACACAGTCACACAATCACACAATCACACAATCACACAATCACACAATCACACAATCACTCAATCACACAATCACACAATCACACAATCACACAATTAAACAATCACACAATCACACAATCACACAATCACACAATCACACAATCACACAATCACACAATCACAATCACACAAGCACAATCACACAATCGCGGTCACACAATCACGGTCACACAATAACGGTCACACAATCACACATTCACACAATCCCACAATCACAATCACGCAATCACAATCACACAATCACACAGTCACACAATTACACAGTCACAATCACGCAATCGCACAATCACGATCACACAATCACGATAACACAATCACGATCACACAATCACGATCGCACAACCACTCAATCACACAATCACACAATCACACAGTCACACAATCACACAATCACACAATCACACAATCACACAATCACACACTCACACAATCACACAATCACACAATCACACAACCACACAACCACGCAATCACACAAGCACACAATCACTCAATCACACAATCACACACTCACACAATCACACAGTCACAATCACACAATCACACAATCACACAATCACACAATCACACAATCACACAATCACACAATCACACAATCAAACAATCACACAATCACACAATCACGGCCACACAATCACACATTCACACAATCACACAATCACACAATCACACAATCACACAATCACACAATCACACAATCACACAATCACACAATCACACAATCACGCAATCACAATTACACAATCACACAATCACACAATCACACAATCACGCAATCACAAAATCACACAATCACACAACCACACAACCACACAATCACACAAGCACACAATCACACAATCACACAATCACAATTACACAATCACACCATCACACAATCACACAATCACACAATCACACAATCACACAATCACACAATCACACAATCACACAATCACACAATCACACAATCACACAATCACACAATCACACAATCACACAATCACACAATCACACAATCACAATCACACAATCACAATCACACAATCACAATCACACAATCACAATCACACAATCACAATCACACAATCACAATCACACAATCACAATCACACAATCACAATCACACAATCACAATCACACAATCACAATCACACAATCACAATCACACAATCACAATCACACAATCACAATCACACAATCACAATCACACAATCACAATCACACAATCACAATCACAAAATCACAATCACACAATCACAATCACACAATCACAATGACACAATCACAATCACACAATCACAATCACACAATCACAATCACACAATCACAATCACACAATCACAATCACACAGTCACAATCACACAATCACAATCACACAATCACAAGCACACAATCACAGTCACACAATCACACAATCACACAATCACACAATCACACAACCACACAACCACGCAATCACACAAGCACACAATCACTCAATCACACAATCACACACTCACACAATCACACAGTCACAATCACACAATCACACAATCACACAATCACACAATCACTCAATCACACAATCACACAATCACACAATCACACAATCACACAATCACAAAATCACACAATCACAAAATCACACAATCACAAAATCACACAATCACACAATCACGGTCACACAATCACACATTCACACAATCACACAATCACACAATCACACAATCACACAATCACACAATCACAATCACACAATCACACAATCACACAAGCACACAAGCACGCAATCAGTCAGTCACACAATCACACAATCACACAATCACACAATCACACAATCACAAAATCACACAACCACACAACCACACAATCACACAAGCACACAATCACACAATCACACAATCACAATTACACAATCACACAATCACACAATCACACAATCACACAATCACACAATCACACAATCACACAGTCACACAATCACACAATCACACAATCACACAGTCACACAATCACACAATCACGCAATCACACAATCACACAATCACACAATCACACAATCACACAGTCACACAATCACACAATCACACAATCACACAGTCACACAATCACACAATCACGCAATCACACAATCACAAAATCACACAACCACACAACCACACAATCACACAAGCACACAATCACACAATCACACAATCACAATTACACAATCACACAATCACACAATCACACAATCACACAATCACACAATCACACAATCACGGTCACACAGTCACACAATCACACAGTCACAATCACGCAATCGCGCAATCACGATCACACAATCACACAATCACACAATCACACAATCACACAATCACACAATCACACAATCACACAATCACACAATCACAATTACACAATCACACAATCACACAATCACACAATCACACAATTATACAATCACACAAGCACACCATCTCTCAATCACACAATCACACACTCACACAATCACACAACCACACAACCACGCAATCACACAAGCACACAGTCACTCAAACACACAATCACACACTCACACAATCACACAATCACACAATCACACAATCACACAATCACACAATCACACAATCACACAAGCACAATCACACAATCGCGGTCACACAATCACGGTCACACAGTAACGGTCACACAATCACACATTCACACAATCCCACAATCACAATCACACAATCACAATCACACAATCACACAGTCACACAATCACACAGTCACAATCACGCAATCGCACAATCACGATCACACAATCACGATAACACAATCACGATCACACAATCACGATCGCACAACCACTCAATCACACAATCACGCAATCACACAATTACACAATCACACAATCACACAATCACACAATCACACAGTTATACAATCACACTAGCACACCATCACTCAATCACACAATCACACAATCACACAATCACACAATCACACAATCACACAATCACCCAATCACACAATCACACAATCACACAATCACAAAATCACACAATCACACAATCACACAATCACACAATCACGGTCACACAATCACACTCTCACACAATCACACAATCACACAATCACTCAATCACACAATCACACAATCACACAATCACACAATCAAACAATCACACAATCACACAATCACACAATCACACAATCACACAATCTCACAATCACACAATCACACAACCACACAATCACACAACCACACAATCACACAATCACACAATCACACAATCACACAATCACACAATCACACAATCACACAATCACACAATCACAATCACACAATCACACAATCTCACAATCACACAATCACACATACACACAATCACACAACCACACAATCACACAATCACACAATCACATAATCACACAATCACACAATCACACAATCACACAATCACACAATCACAATCACACAATCACAATCACACAATCACAATCACACAATCACAATCACAATCACACAATCACAATCACACAATCACAATTACACAATCACACAATCACACAATCACACAATCACACAGTACACACAATCACAATCACACAATCACACAATCAAAATTACACAATCACACAATCACACAATCAAAATTACACAATCACACAATCACACAATCACACAATCACACAATCACACAATCACACAATCACACAATCACACAATCACACAAGCACACAATCACTCAATCACACAATCACACAATCACACAATCACACACTCACACAATCACACAATCACACAATCACACAACCACACAACCACGCAATCACACAAGCACACAGTCACTCAAACACACAATCACACACTCACACAATCACACAATCACATAAATCACACAAGCACACAATCACTCAATCGCACAATCACACAATCACACAATCACACAATCACACAGTACACACAATCACACAATCGCACAATCACACAATCACACAATCACACAATCACACAATCACACAATCACACAATCACACAATCACACAATCACACAAGCACACAATCACTCAATCACACAATCACACAATCACACAATCACACAATCACACAATCACACAATCACACAGTACACACAATCACAATCACACAATCACACAATCACAATTACACAATCACACAATCACACAATCACACAATCACACAATCACACAGTCACACAATCACACAATCACACAATCACACAGTCACACAATCACACAATCACGCAATCACACAATCACACAATCACACAACCACACAACCACACAGTCACACAAGCACACAATCACACAATCACACAATCACAATTACACAATCACACAATCACACAATCACACAATCACACAATCACACAATCACGGTCACACAGTCACACAATCACACAGTCACAATCACGCAATCGCACAATCACGATCACACAATCACACAATCACACAATCACGGTCACACAGTCACACAATCACACAGTCACAATCACGCAATCGCACAATCACGATCACACAATCACGATAACACAATCACGATCACACAATCACGATCGCACAACCACACAATCACACAATCACACAATCACAATTACACAATCACACAATCGCGGTCACACAATCACGGTCACACAATAACGGTCACACAATCACACATTCACACAATCCCACAATCACAATCACGCAATCACAATCACACAATCACACAGTCACACAATTACACAGTCACAATCACGCAATCGCACAATCACGATCACACAATCACGATAACACAATCACGATCACACAATCACGATCGCACAACCACTCAATCACACAATCACACAATCACACAGTCACACAATCACTCAATCACACAATCACACACTCACACAATCACACAGTCACACAATCACACAATCACACAATCACACAATCACACAATCACACAATCACTCAATCACACAATCACACAATCACACAATCACACAATTAAACAATCACACAATCACACAATCACACAATCACACAATCACACAATCACACAATCACACAATCACACAATCACAATCACACAAGCACAATCACACAATCGCGGTCACACAATCACGGTCACACAATAACGGTCACACAATCACACATTCACACAATCCCACAATCACAATCACGCAATCACAATCACACAATCACACAGTCACACAATTACACAGTCACAATCACGCAATCGCACAATCACGATCACACAATCACGATAACACAATCACGATCACACAATCACGATCGCACAACCACTCAATCACACAATCACACAATCACACAGTCACACAATCACACAATCACACAATCACACAATCACACAATCACACACTCACACAATCACACAATCACACAATCACACAACCACACAACCACGCAATCACACAAGCACACAATCACTCAATCACACAATCACACACTCACACAATCACACAGTCACAATCACACAATCACACAATCACACAATCACACAATCACACAATCACACAATCACACAATCAAACAATCACACAATCACACAATCACGGCCACACAATCACACATTCACACAATCACACAATCACACAATCACACAATCACACAATCACACAATCACACAATCACACAATCACACAATCACACAATCACACAATCACGCAATCACAATTACACAATCACACAATCACACAATCACACAATCACGCAATCACAAAATCACACAATCACACAACCACACAACCACACAATCACACAAGCACACAATCACACAATCACACAATCACAATTACACAATCACACCATCACACAATCACACAATCACACAATCACACAATCACACAATCACACAATCACACAATCACACAATCACACAATCACACAATCACACAATCACACAATCACACAATCACACAATCACACAATCACACAATCACACAATCACAATCACACAATCACAATCACACAATCACAATCACACAATCACAATCACACAATCACAATCACACAATCACAATCACACAATCACAATCACACAATCACAATCACACAATCACAATCACACAATCACAATCACACAATCACAATCACACAATCACAATCACACAATCACAATCACACAATCACAATCACACAATCACAATCACACAATCACAATCACAAAATCACAATCACACAATCACAATCACACAATCACAATGACACAATCACAATCACACAATCACAATCACACAATCACAATCACACAATCACAATCACACAATCACAATCACACAGTCACAATCACACAATCACAATCACACAATCACAAGCACACAATCACAATCACACAATCACACAATCACACAATCACACAATCACACAACCACACAACCACGCAATCACACAAGCACACAATCACTCAATCACACAATCACACACTCACACAATCACACAGTCACAATCACACAATCACACAATCACACAATCACACAATCACTCAATCACACAATCACACAATCACACAATCACACAATCACACAATCACACAATCACAAAATCACACAATCACAAAATCACACAATCACAAAATCACACAATCACACAATCACGGTCACACAATCACACATTCACACAATCACACAATCACACAATCACACAATCACACAATCACACAATCACAATCACACAATCACACAATCACACAAGCACACAAGCACGCAATCAGTCAGTCACACAATCACACAATCACACAATCACACAATCACACAATCAGACAAGCACACAATCACTCAATCACACAATCACACAATCACACAATCGCACAGTCACACAATCACACAATCACACAATCACACAATCACACAATCACACAATCACACAAGCACACAATCACACAATCACACAATCACACAATCACACAATCACACAATCACACAATCACACAGTACACACAATCACAATCACACAATCACACAATCACACATTCACACAATCACAATTACACAATCACACAATCACAATCACACAATCACAATCACACAATCACACAATCAAAATTACACAATCACACAATCACACAATCAAAATTACACAATAACACAATCACACAATCACACAATCACACAATCACACAATCACACAATCACACAATCACACAATCACACAATCACACAATCACAATTACACAATCACACAATCACACAGTCACACAATCGCACAATCACACAATCACACAATCACACAATCGCACAATCACACAATCACACAATCACACAATCACACAATCACACAGTACACACAATCACAATCACACAATCACACAATCACAATTACACAATCACACAATCACACAATCACACAATCACACAATCACACAGTCACACAATCACACAATCACACAATCACACAGTCACATAAATCACACAAGCACACAATCACTCAATCGCACAATCACACAATCACACAATCACACAATCACACAGTACACACAATCACAATCACACAATCACACAATCACACAATCACAATTACACAATCACACAATCACAATCACACAATCACAATCACACAATCACACAATCAAAATTACACAATCACGCAATCACACAATCAAAATTACACAATCACACAATCACACAATCACACAATCACACAATCACACAATCACACAATCACACAATCACACAATCACACAATCACACAATCACACAGTACACACAATCACAATCACACAATCACACAATCACAATTACACAATCACACAATCACACAATCACACAATCACACAATCACACAATCACACAATCACGGTCACACAGTCACACAATCACACAGTCACAATCACGCAATCGCGCAATCACGATCACACAATCACACAATCACACAATCACACAATCACACAATCACACAATCACACAATCACACAATCACACAATCACAATTACACAATCACACAATCACACAATCACACAATCACACAATTATACAATCACACAAGCACACCATCTCTCAATCACACAATCACACACTCACACAATCACACAACCACACAACCACGCAATCACACAAGCACACAGTCACTCAAACACACAATCACACACTCACACAATCACACAATCACACAATCACACAATCACACAATCACACAATCACACAATCACACAATCACACAATCACACAATCACACAATCACACAATCACACAAGCACAATCACACAATCGCGGTCACACAATCACGGTCACACAGTAACGGTCACACAATCACACATTCACACAATCCCACAATCACAATCACACAATCACAATCACACAATCACACAGTCACACAATCACACAGTCACAATCACGCAATCGCACAATCACGATCACACAATCACGATAACACAATCACGATCACACAATCACGATAACACAATCACGATCACACAATCACGATCGCACAACCACTCAATCACACAATCACGCAATCACACAATTACACAATCACACAATCACACAATCACACAATCACACAATCACACAGTTATACAATCACACTAGCACACCATCACTCAATCACACAATCACACAATCACACAATCACACAATCACACAATCACACAATCACCCAATCACACAATCACACAATCACACAATCACAAAATCACACAATCACACAATCACACAATCACACAATCACGGTCACACAATCACACTCTCACACAATCACACAATCACACAATCACTCAATCACACAATCACACAATCACACAATCACACAATCAAACAATCACACAATCACACAATCACACAATCACACAATCACACAATCTCACAATCACACAATCACACAACCACACAATCACACAACCACACAATCACACAATCACACAATCACACAATCACACAATCACACAATCACACAATCACACAATCACACAATCACACAATCACAATCACACAATCACACAATCTCACAATCACACAATCACACATACACACAATCACACAACCACACAATCACACAATCACACAATCACATAATCACACAATCACACAATCACACAATCACACAATCACACAATCACAATCACACAATCACAATCACACAATCACAATCACACAATCACAATCACACAATCACAATCACACAATCACAATTACACAATCACACAATCACACAATCACACAATCACACAGTACACACAATCACAATCACACAATCACACAATCAAAATTACACAATCACACAATCACACAATCAAAATTACACAATCACACAATCACACAATCACACAATCACACAATCACACAGTCACACAATCACACAATCACACAATCACACAATCACACAATCACACAATCACGTAATCACACAATCACACAATCACACAATCACAATTACACAATCACACAATCACACAGTCACACAATCGCACAATCACACAATCACACAATCACACAATCACACAATCACACAATCACACAATCACACAATCACACAATCACACAATCACACAATCACACAAGCACACAATCACTCAATCACACAATCACACAATCACACAATCACACACTCACACAATCACACAATCACACAATCACACAACCACACAACCACGCAATCACACAAGCACACAGTCACTCAAACACACAATCACACACTCACACAATCACACAATCACATAAATCACACAAGCACACAATCACTCAATCGCACAATCACACAATCACACAATCACACAATCACACAGTACACACAATCACACAATCGCACAATCACACAATCACACAATCACACAATCACACAATCACACAATCACACAATCACACAATCACACAATCACACAAGCACACAATCACTCAATCACACAATCACACAATCACACAATCACACAATCACACAATCACACAATCACACAGTACACACAATCACAATCACACAATCACACAATCACAATTACACAATCACACAATCACACAATCACACAATCACACAATCACACAGTCACACAATCACACAATCACACAATCACACAGTCACACAATCACACAATCACGCAATCACACAATCACACAATCACACAACCACACAACCACACAGTCACACAAGCACACAATCACACAATCACACAATCACAATTACACAATCACACAATCACACAATCACACAATCACACAATCACACAATCACGGTCACACAGTCACACAATCACACAGTCACAATCACGCAATCGCACAATCACGATCACACAATCACACAATCACACAATCACGGTCACACAGTCACACAATCACACAGTCACAATCACGCAATCGCACAATCACGATCACACAATCACGATAACACAATCACGATCACACAATCACGATCGCACAACCACACAATCACACAATCACACAATCACAATTACACAATCACACAATCGCGGTCACACAATCACGGTCACACAATAACGGTCACACAATCACACATTCACACAATCCCACAATCACAATCACGCAATCACAATCACACAATCACACAGTCACACAATTACACAGTCACAATCACGCAATCGCACAATCACGATCACACAATCACGATAACACAATCACGATCACACAATCACGATCGCACAACCACTCAATCACACAATCACACAATCACACAGTCACACAATCACTCAATCACACAATCACACACTCACACAATCACACAGTCACACAATCACACAATCACACAATCACACAATCACACAATCACACAATCACTCAATCACACAATCACACAATCACACAATCACACAATTAAACAATCACACAATCACACAATCACACAATCACACAATCACACAATCACACAATCACACAATCACAATCACACAAGCACAATCACACAATCGCGGTCACACAATCACGGTCACACAATAACGGTCACACAATCACACATTCACACAATCCCACAATCACAATCACGCAATCACAATCACACAATCACACAGTCACACAATTACACAGTCACAATCACGCAATCGCACAATCACGATCACACAATCACGATAACACAATCACGATCACACAATCACGATCGCACAACCACTCAATCACACAATCACACAATCACACAGTCACACAATCACACAATCACACAATCACACAATCACACAATCACACACTCACACAATCACACAATCACACAATCACACAACCACACAACCACGCAATCACACAAGCACACAATCACTCAATCACACAATCACACACTCACACAATCACACAGTCACAATCACACAATCACACAATCACACAATCACACAATCACACAATCACACAATCACACAATCACACAATCAAACAATCACACAATCACACAATCACGGCCACACAATCACACATTCACACAATCACACAATCACACAATCACACAATCACACAATCACACAATCACACAATCACACAATCACACAATCACACAATCACGCAATCACAATTACACAATCACACAATCACACAATCACACAATCACGCAATCACAAAATCACACAATCACACAACCACACAACCACACAATCACACAAGCACACAATCACACAATCACACAATCACAATTACACAATCACACCATCACACAATCACACAATCACACAATCACACAATCACACAATCACACAATCACACAATCACACAATCACACAATCACACAATCACACAATCACACAATCACACAATCACACAATCACACAATCACACAATCACAATCACACAATCACAATCACACAATCACAATCACACAATCACAATCACACAATCACAATCACACAATCACAATCACACAATCACAATCACACAATCACAATCACACAATCACAATCACACAATCACAATCACACAATCACAATCACACAATCACAATCACACAATCACAATCACACAATCACAATCACACAATCACAATCACAAAATCACAATCACACAATCACAATCACACAATCACAATGACACAATCACAATCACACAATCACAATCACACAATCACAATCACACAATCACAATCACACAATCACAATCACACAGTCACAATCACACAATCACAATCACACAATCACAAGCACACAATCACAATCACACAATCACACAATCACACAATCACACAATCACACAATCACGGTCACACAATCACACATTCACACAATCACACAATCACACAATCACACAATCACACAATCACACAATCACAATCACACAATCACACAATCACACAAGCACACAAGCACGCAATCAGTCAGTCACACAATCACACAATCACACAATCACACAATCACACAATCAGACAAGCACACAATCACTCAATCACACAATCACACAATCACACAATCGCACAGTCACACAATCACACAATCACACAATCACACAATCACACAATCACACAATCACACAAGCACACAATCACACAATCACACAATCACACAATCACACAATCACACAATAACACAATCACACAATCACACAGTCACACAATCGCACAATCACACAATCACACAATCACACAATCACACAATCACACAATCACACAATCACACAATCACACAATCACACAATCACACAATCACACAATCACACAATCACACAAGCACACAGTCACTCAATCACACAATCACACAATCACACAATCACACAATCACACAGTCACACAGTACACACAATCACAATCACACAATCACACAATCACAATTACACAATCACACAATCACACAATCACACAATCACACAATCACACAATCACACAATCACACAGTCACACAATCACACAATCACACAATCACACAGTCACACAACCACACAATCACGCAATCACACAATCACACAATCACACAACCACACAACCACACAATCACACAAGCACACAATCACACAATCACACAATCACAATTACACAATCACACAATCACACAATCACGCAATCACACAATCACACAATCACACAATCACGCAATCACAAAATCACACAATCACACAACCACACAACCACACAATCACACAAGCACACAATCACACAATCACACAATCACAATTACACAATCACACCATCACACAATCACACAATCACACAATCACACAATCACACAATCACACAATCACACAATCACACAATCACACAATCACACAATCACAATCACACAATCACAATCACACAATCACAATCACACAATCACAATCACACAATCACAATCACACAATCACAATCACACAATCACAATCACACAATCACAATCACACAATCACAATCACACAATCACAATCACACAATCACAATCACACAATCACAATCACACAATCACAATCACACAACCACACAATCACACAATCACACAATCACACAATCACACAATCACACAATCACACAATCACACAATCACACAATCACAATCACACAATCACACAATCTCACAATCACACAATCACACATACACACAATCACACAACCACACAATCACACAATCACACAATCACATAATCACACAATCACACAATCACACAATCACACAATCACACAATCACAATCACACAATCACAATCACACAATCACAATCACACAATCACAATCACACAATCACAATTACACAATCACATAATCACACAATCACACAATCACACAGTACACACAATCACAATCACACAATCACACAATCAAAATTACACAATCACACAATCACACAATCAAAATTACACAATCACACAATCACACAATCACACAATCACACAATCACACAGTCACACAATCACACAATCACACAATCACACAATCACACAATCACACAATCACGTAATCACACAATCACACAATCACACAATCACAATTACACAATCACACAATCACACAGTCACACAATCGCACAATCACACAATCACACAATCACACAATCACACAATCACACAATCACACAATCACACAATCACACAATCACACAATCACACAATCACACAAGCACACAATCACTCAATCACACAATCACACAATCACACAATCACACACTCACACAATCACACAATCACACAATCACACAACCACACAACCACGCAATCACACAAGCACACAGTCACTCAAACACACAATCACACACTCACACAATCACACAATCACATAAATCACACAAGCACACAATCACTCAATCGCACAATCACACAATCACACAATCACACAATCACACAGTACACACAATCACACAATCGCACAATCACACAATCACACAATCACACAATCACACAATCACACAATCACACAATCACACAATCACACAATCACACAAGCACACAATCACTCAATCACACAATCACACAATCACACAATCACACAATCACACAATCACACAATCACACAGTACACACAATCACAATCACACAATCACACAATCACAATTACACAATCACACAATCACACAATCACACAATCACACAATCACACAACCACACAACCACACAGTCACACAAGCACACAATCACACAATCACACAATCACAATTACACAATCACACAATCACACAATCACACAATCACACAATCACACAATCACGGTCACACAGTCACACAATCACACAGTCACAATCACGCAATCGCACAATCACGATCACACAATCACACAATCACACAATCACGGTCACACAGTCACACAATCACACAGTCACAATCACGCAATCGCACAATCACGATCACACAATCACGATAACACAATCACGATCACACAATCACGATCGCACAACCACACAATCACACAATCACACAATCACAATTACACAATCACACAATCGCGGTCACACAATCACGGTCACACAATAACGGTCACACAATCACACATTCACACAATCCCACAATCACAATCACGCAATCACAATCACACAATCACACAGTCACACAATTACACAGTCACAATCACGCAATCGCACAATCACGATCACACAATCACGATAACACAATCACGATCACACAATCACGATCGCACAACCACTCAATCACACAATCACACAATCACACAGTCACACAATCACTCAATCACACAATCACACACTCACACAATCACACAGTCACACAATCACACAATCACACAATCACACAATCACACAATCACACAATCACTCAATCACACAATCACACAATCACACAATCACACAATTAAACAATCACACAATCACACAATCACACAATCACACAATCACACAATCACACAATCACACAATCACAATCACACAAGCACAATCACACAATCGCGGTCACACAATCACGGTCACACAATAACGGTCACACAATCACACATTCACACAATCCCACAATCACAATCACGCAATCACAATCACACAATCACACAGTCACACAATTACACAGTCACAATCACGCAATCGCACAATCACGATCACACAATCACGATAACACAATCACGATCACACAATCACGATCGCACAACCACTCAATCACACAATCACACAATCACACAGTCACACAATCACACAATCACACAATCACACAATCACACAATCACACACTCACACAATCACACAATCACACAATCACACAACCACACAACCACGCAATCACACAAGCACACAATCACTCAATCACACAATCACACACTCACACAATCACACAGTCACAATCACACAATCACACAATCACACAATCACACAATCACACAATCACACAATCACACAATCACACAATCAAACAATCACACAATCACACAATCACGGCCACACAATCACACATTCACACAATCACACAATCACACAATCACACAATCACACAATCACACAATCACACAATCACACAATCACACAATCACACAATCACGCAATCACAATTACACAATCACACAATCACACAATCACACAATCACGCAATCACAAAATCACACAATCACACAACCACACAACCACACAATCACACAAGCACACAATCACACAATCACACAATCACAATTACACAATCACACCATCACACAATCACACAATCACACAATCACACAATCACACAATCACACAATCACACAATCACACAATCACACAATCACACAATCACACAATCACACAATCACACAATCACACAATCACACAATCACAATCACACAATCACAATCACACAATCACAATCACACAATCACAATCACACAATCACAATCACACAATCACAATCACACAATCACAATCACACAATCACAATCACACAATCACAATCACACAATCACAATCACACAATCACAATCACACAATCACAATCACACAATCACAATCACACAATCACAATCACACAATCACAATCACACAATCACAATCACACAATCACAATCACACAATCACAATCACACAATCACAATCACAAAATCACAATCACACAATCACAATCACACAATCACAATGACACAATCACAATCACACAATCACAATCACACAATCACAATCACACAATCACAATCACACAATCACAATCACACAGTCACAATCACACAATCACAATCACACAATCACAAGCACACAATCACAATCACACAATCACACAATCACACAATCACACAATCACACAACCACACAACCACGCAATCACACAAGCACACAATCACTCAATCACACAATCACACACTCACACAATCACACAGTCACAATCACACAATCGCACAATCACACAATCACACAATCACTCAATCACACAATCACACAATCACACAATCACACAATCACACAATCACAAAATCACACAATCACAAAATCACACAATCACAAAATCACACAATCACACAATCACGGTCACACAATCACACATTCACACAATCACACAATCACACAATCACACAATCACACAATCACACAATCACAATCACACAATCACAAAATCACACAAGCACACAAGCACGCAATCAGTCAGTCACACAATCACACAATCACACAATCACACAATCACACAATCAGACAAGCACACAATCACTCAATCACACAATCACACAATCACACAATCGCACAGTCACACAATCACACAATCACACAATCACACAATCACACAATCACACAATCACACAAGCACACAATCACACAATCACACAATCACACAATCACACAATCACACAATAACACAATCACACAATCACACAGTCACACAATCGCACAATCACACAATCACACAATCACACAATCACACAATCACACAATCACACAATCACACAATCACACAATCACACAATCACACAATCACACAATCACACAAGCACACAGTCACTCAATCACACAATCACACAATCACACAATCACACAATCACACAGTCACACAGTACACACAATCACAATCACACAATCACACAATCACAATTACACAATCACACAATCACACAATCACACAATCACACAATCACACAATCACACAATCACACAGTCACACAATCACACAATCACACAATCACACAGTCACACAACCACACAATCACGCAATCACACAATCACACAATCACACAACCACACAACCACACAATCACACAAGCACACAATCACACAATCACACAATCACAATTACACAATCACACAATCACACAATCACGCAATCACACAATCACACAATCACACAATCACGCAATCACAAAATCACACAATCACACAACCACACAACCACACAATCACACAAGCACACAATCACACAATCACACAATCACAATTACACAATCACACCATCACACAATCACACAATCACACAATCACACAATCACACAATCACACAATCACACAATCACACAATCACACAATCACACAATCACACAATCACACAATCACACAATCACACAATCACACAATCACAATCACACAATCACAATCACACAATCACAATCACACAATCACAATCACACAATCACAATCACACAATCACAATCACACAATCACAATCACACAATCACAATCACACAATCACAATCACACAATCACAATCACACAATCACAATCACACAATCACAATCACACAATCACAATGACACAATCACAATCACACAATCACAATCACACAATCACAATCACACAATCACAATCACACAATCACAATCACACAGTCACAATCACACAATCACAATCACACAATCACAAGCACACAATCACAATCACACAATCACACAATCACACAATCACACAATCACACAACCACACAACCACGCAATCACACAAGCACACAATCACTCAATCACACAATCACACACTCACACAATCACACAGTCACAATCACACAATCACACAATCACACAATCACACAATCCCTCAATCACACAATCACACAATCACACAATCACACAATCACACAATCACACAATCACAAAATCACACAATCACAAAATCACACAATCACAAAATCACACAATCACACAATCACGGTCACACAATCACACATTCACACAATCACACAATCACACAATCACACAATCACACAATCACACAATCACACAATCACAATCACACAATCACACAATCACACAAGCACACAAGCACGCAATCAGTCAGTCACACAATCACACAATCACACAATCACACAATCACACAATCAGACAAGCACACAATCACTCAATCACACAATCACACAATCACACAATCGCACAGTCACACAATCACACAATCACACAATCACACAATCACACAATCACACAATCACACAAGCACACAATCACACAATCACACAATCACACAATCACACAATCACACAATAACACAATCACACAATCACACAGTCACACAATCGCACAATCACACAATCACACAATCACAGAATCACACAATCGCACAATCACACAATCACACAAGCACACAGTCACTCAATCACACAATCACACAATCACACAATCACACAATCACACAGTCACACAGTACACACAATCACAATCACACAATCACACAATCACAATTACACAATCACACAATCACACAATCACACAATCACACAATCACACAATCACACAGTCACACAATCACACAATCACACAATCACACAGTCACACAACCACACAATCACGCAATCACACAATCACACAATCACACAACCACACAACCACACAATCACACAAGCACACAATCACACAATCACACAATCACAATTACACAATCACACAATCACACAATCACGCAATCACACAATCACACAATCACACAATCACAATTACACAATCACACAATCACACAATCACACAATCACGGTCACACAGTCACACAATCACACAGTCACAATCACGCAATCGCACAATCACGATCACACAATCACGATAACACAATCACGATCACACAATCACAATCACACAATCACAATCACACAATCACAATCACACAATCACAATCACACAATCACAATCACACAATCACAATCACACAATCACAATCACAAAATCACAATCACACAATCACAATCACACAATCACAATGACACAATCACAATCACACAATCACAATCACACAATCACAATCACACAATCACAATCACACAATCACAATCACACAGTCACAATCACACAATCACAATCACACAATCACAAGCACACAATCACAATCACACAATCACACAATCACACAATCACACAATCACACAACCACACAACCACGCAATCACACAAGCACACAATCACTCAATCACACAATCACACACTCACACAATCACACAGTCACAATCACACAATCACACAATCACACAATCACACAATCACTCAATCACACAATCACACAATCACACAATCACACAATCACACAATCACAAAATCACACAATCACAAAATCACACAATCACAAAATCACACAATCACACAATCACGGTCACACAATCACACATTCACACAATCACACAATCACACAATCACACAATCACACAATCACACAATCACACAATCACAATCACACAATCACACAATCACACAAGCACACAAGCACGCAATCACACAATCACACAATCACACAATCACGCAATCACAATTACACAATCACACAATCACACAATCACACAATCACGCAATCACAAAATCACACAATCACACAACCACACAACCACACAATCACACAAGCACACAATCACAGAATCACACAATCACAATTACACAATCACACCATCACACAATCACACAATCACACAATCACACAATCACACAATCACACAATCACACAATCACACAATCACACAATCACACAATCACACAATCACACAATCACACAATCACACAATCACACAATCACACAATCACACAATCACAATCACACAATCACAATCACACAATCACAATCACACAATCACAATCACACAATCACAATCACACAATCACAATCACACAATCACAATCACACAATCACAATCACACAATCACAATCACACAATCACAATCACACAATCACAATCACACAATCACAATCACACAATCACAATCACACAATCACAATCACACAATCACAATCACAAAATCACAATCACACAATCACAATCACACAATCACAATGACACAATCACAATCACACAATCACAATCACACAATCACAATCACACAATCACAATCACACAATCACAATCACACAGTCACAATCACACAATCACAATCACACAATCACAAGCACACAATCACAATCACACAATCACACAATCACACAATCACACAATCACACAACCACACAACCACGCAATCACACAAGCACACAATCACTCAATCACACAATCACACACTCACACAATCACACAGTCACAATCACACAATCACACAATCACACAATCACACAATCACTCAATCACACAATCACACAATCACACAATCACACAATCACACAATCACAAAATCACACAATCACAAAATCACACAATCACAAAATCACACAATCACACAATCACGGTCACACAATCACACATTCACACAATCACACAATCACACAATCACACAATCACACAATCACACAATCACAATCACACAATCACACAATCACACAAGCACACAAGCACGCAATCAGTCAGTCACACAATCACACAATCACACAATCACACAATCACACAATCAGACAAGCACACAATCACTCAATCACACAATCACACAATCACACAATCGCACAGTCACACAATCACACAATCACACAATCACACAATCACACAATCACACAATCACACAAGCACACAATCACACAATCACACAATCACACAATCACACAATCACACAATAACACAATCACACAATCACACAGTCACACAATCGCACAATCACACAATCACACAATCACACAATCACACAATCACACAATCACACAATCACACAATCACACAATCACACAATCACACAATCACACAATCACACAATCACACAAGCACACAGTCACTCAATCACACAATCACACAATCACACAATCACACAATCACACAGTCACACAGTACACACAATCACAATCACACAATCACACAATCACAATTACACAATCACACAATCACACAATCACACAATCACACAATCACACAATCACACAATCACACAGTCACACAATCACACAATCACACAATCACACAGTCACACAACCACACAATCACGCAATCACACAATCACACAATCACACAACCACACAACCACACAATCACACAAGCACACAATCACACAATCACACAATCACAATTACACAATCACACAATCACACAATCACGCAATCACACAATCACACAATCACACAATCACGCAATCACAAAATCACACAATCACACAACCACACAACCACACAATCACACAAGCACACAATCACACAATCACACAATCACAATTACACAATCACACCATCACACAATCACACAATCACACAATCACACAATCACACAATCACACAATCACACAATCACACAATCACACAATCACACAATCACACAATCACAATCACACAATCACAATCACACAATCACAATCACACAATCACAATCACACAATCACAATCACACAATCACAATCACACAATCACAATCACACAATCACAATCACACAATCACAATCACACAATCACAATCACACAATCACAATCACACAATCACAATCACACAATCACAATCACACAATCACAATCACACAATCACAATCACACAATCACAATCACACAATCACAATGACACAATCACAATCACACAATCACAATCACACAATCACAATCACACAATCACAATCACACAATCACAATCACACAGTCACAATCACACAATCACAATCACACAATCACAAGCACACAATCACAATCACACAATCACACAATCACACAATCACACAATCACACAACCACACAACCACGCAATCACACAAGCACACAATCACTCAATCACACAATCACACACTCACACAATCACACAGTCACAATCACACAATCACACAATCACACAATCACACAATCCCTCAATCACACAATCACACAATCACACAATCACACAATCACACAATCACAAAATCACACAATCACAAAATCACACAATCACAAAATCACACAATCACACAATCACGGTCACACAATCACACATTCACACAATCACACAATCACACAATCACACAATCACACAATCACACAATCACACAATCACAATCACACAATCACACAATCACACAAGCACACAAGCACGCAATCAGTCAGTCACACAATCACACAATCACACAATCACACAATCACACAATCAGACAAGCACACAATCACTCAATCACACAATCACACAATCACACAATCGCACAGTCACACAATCACACAATCACACAATCACACAATCACACAATCACACAATCACACAAGCACACAATCACACAATCACACAATCACACAATCACACAATCACACAATAACACAATCACACAATCACACAGTCACACAATCGCACAATCACACAATCACACAATCACAGAATCACACAATCGCACAATCACACAATCACACAAGCACACAGTCACTCAATCACACAATCACACAATCACACAATCACACAATCACACAGTCACACAGTACACACAATCACAATCACACAATCACACAATCACAATTACACAATCACACAATCACACAATCACACAATCACACAATCACACAATCACACAGTCACACAATCACACAATCACACAATCACACAGTCACACAACCACACAATCACGCAATCACACAATCACACAATCACACAACCACACAACCACACAATCACACAAGCACACAATCACACAATCACACAATCACAATTACACAATCACACAATCACACAATCACGCAATCACACAATCACACAATCACACAATCACAATTACACAATCACACAATCACACAATCACACAATCACGGTCACACAGTCACACAATCACACAGTCACAATCACGCAATCGCACAATCACGATCACACAATCACGATAACACAATCACGATCACACAATCACAATCACACAATCACAATCACACAATCACAATCACACAATCACAATCACACAATCACAATCACACAATCACAATCACACAATCACAATCACAAAATCACAATCACACAATCACAATCACACAATCACAATGACACAATCACAATCACACAATCACAATCACACAATCACAATCACACAATCACAATCACACAATCACAATCACACAGTCACAATCACACAATCACAATCACACAATCACAAGCACACAATCACAATCACACAATCACACAATCACACAATCACACAATCACACAACCACACAACCACGCAATCACACAAGCACACAATCACTCAATCACACAATCACACACTCACACAATCACACAGTCACAATCACACAATCACACAATCACACAATCACACAATCACTCAATCACACAATCACACAATCACACAATCACACAATCACACAATCACAAAATCACACAATCACAAAATCACACAATCACAAAATCACACAATCACACAATCACGGTCACACAATCACACATTCACACAATCACACAATCACACAATCACACAATCACACAATCACACAATCACAATCACACAATCACACAATCACACAAGCACACAAGCACGCAATCAGTCAGTCACACAATCACACAATCACACAATCACACAATCACACAATCAGACAAGCACACAATCACTCAATCACACAATCACACAATCACACAATCGCACAGTCACACAATCACACAATCACACAATCACACAATCACACAATCACACAATCACACAAGCACACAATCACACAATCACACAATCACACAATCACACAATCACACAATAACACAATCACACAATCACACAGTCACACAATCGCACAATCACACAATCACACAATCACACAATCACACAATCACACAATCACACAATCACACAATCACACAATCACACAATCACACAATCACACAATCACACAATCACACAAGCACACAGTCACTCAATCACACAATCACACAATCACACAATCACACAATCACACAGTCACACAGTACACACAATCACAATCACACAATCACACAATCACAATTACACAATCACACAATCACACAATCACACAATCACACAATCACACAATCACACAATCACACAGTCACACAATCACACAATCACACAATCACACAGTCACACAACCACACAATCACGCAATCACACAATCACACAATCACACAACCACACAACCACACAATCACACAAGCACACAATCACACAATCACACAATCACAATTACACAATCACACAATCACACAATCACGCAATCACACAATCACACAATCACACAATCACAATTACACAATCACACAATCACACAATCACACAATCACGGTCACACAGTCACACAATCACACAGTCACAATCACGCAATCGCACAATCACGATCACACAATCACGATAACACAATCACGATCACACAATCACAATCACACAATCACAATCACACAATCACAATCACACAATCACACAATCACACAAGCACACAAGCACGCAATCAGTCAGTCACACAATCACACAATCACACAATCACACAATCACACAATCAGACAAGCACACAATCACTCAATCACACAATCACACAATCACACAATCGCACAGTCACACAATCACACAATCACACAATCACACAATCACACAATCACACAATCACACAAGCACACAATCACACAATCACACAATCACACAATCACACAATCACACAATAACACAATCACACAATCACACAGTCACACAATCGCACAATCACACAATCACACAATCACACAATCACACAATCACACAATCACACAATCACACAATCACACAATCACACAATCACACAATCACACAATCACACAATCACACAAGCACACAGTCACTCAATCACACAATCACACAATCACACAATCACACAATCACACAGTCACACAGTACACACAATCACAATCACACAATCACACAATCACAATTACACAATCACACAATCACACAATCACACAATCACACAATCACACAATCACACAATCACACAGTCACACAATCACACAATCACACAATCACACAGTCACACAACCACACAATCACGCAATCACACAATCACACAATCACACAACCACACAACCACACAATCACACAAGCACACAATCACACAATCACACAATCACAATTACACAATCACACAATCACACAATCACGCAATCACACAATCACACAATCACACAATCACGCAATCACAAAATCACACAATCACACAACCACACAACCACACAATCACACAAGCACACAATCACACAATCACACAATCACAATTACACAATCACACCATCACACAATCACACAATCACACAATCACACAATCACACAATCACACAATCACACAATCACACAATCACACAATCACACAATCACACAATCACACAATCACAATCACACAATCACAATCACACAATCACAATCACACAATCACAATCACACAATCACAATCACACAATCACAATCACACAATCACAATCACACAATCACAATCACACAATCACAATCACACAATCACAATCACACAATCACAATCACACAATCACAATCACACAATCACAATCACACAATCACAATCACACAATCACAATCACACAATCACAATGACACAATCACAATCACACAATCACAATCACACAATCACAATCACACAATCACAATCACACAATCACAATCACACAGTCACAATCACACAATCACAATCACACAATCACAAGCACACAATCACAATCACACAATCACACAATCACACAATCACACAATCACACAACCACACAACCACGCAATCACACAAGCACACAATCACTCAATCACACAATCACACACTCACACAATCACACAGTCACAATCACACAATCACACAATCACACAATCACACAATCCCTCAATCACACAATCACACAATCACACAATCACACAATCACACAATCACAAAATCACACAATCACAAAATCACACAATCACAAAATCACACAATCACACAATCACGGTCACACAATCACACATTCACACAATCACACAATCACACAATCACACAATCACACAATCACACAATCACACAATCACAATCACACAATCACACAATCACACAAGCACACAAGCACGCAATCAGTCAGTCACACAATCACACAATCACACAATCACACAATCACACAATCAGACAAGCACACAATCACTCAATCACACAATCACACAATCACACAATCGCACAGTCACACAATCACACAATCACACAATCACACAATCACACAATCACACAATCACACAAGCACACAATCACACAATCACACAATCACACAATCACACAATCACACAATAACACAATCACACAATCACACAGTCACACAATCGCACAATCACACAATCACACAATCACAGAATCACACAATCGCACAATCACACAATCACACAAGCACACAGTCACTCAATCACACAATCACACAATCACACAATCACACAATCACACAGTCACACAGTACACACAATCACAATCACACAATCACACAATCACAATTACACAATCACACAATCACACAATCACACAATCACACAATCACACAATCACACAGTCACACAATCACACAATCACACAATCACACAGTCACACAACCACACAATCACGCAATCACACAATCACACAATCACACAACCACACAACCACACAATCACACAAGCACACAATCACACAATCACACAATCACAATTACACAATCACACAATCACACAATCACGCAATCACACAATCACACAATCACACAATCACAATTACACAATCACACAATCACACAATCACACAATCACGGTCACACAGTCACACAATCACACAGTCACAATCACGCAATCGCACAATCACGATCACACAATCACGATAACACAATCACGATCACACAATCACAATCACACAATCACAATCACACAATCACAATCACACAATCACAATCACACAATCACAATCACACAATCACAATCACACAATCACAATCACAAAATCACAATCACACAATCACAATCACACAATCACAATGACACAATCACAATCACACAATCACAATCACACAATCACAATCACACAATCACAATCACACAATCACAATCACACAGTCACAATCACACAATCACAATCACACAATCACAAGCACACAATCACAATCACACAATCACACAATCACACAATCACACAATCACACAACCACACAACCACGCAATCACACAAGCACACAATCACTCAATCACACAATCACACACTCACACAATCACACAGTCACAATCACACAATCACACAATCACACAATCACACAATCACTCAATCACACAATCACACAATCACACAATCACACAATCACACAATCACAAAATCACACAATCACAAAATCACACAATCACAAAATCACACAATCACACAATCACGGTCACACAATCACACATTCACACAATCACACAATCACACAATCACACAATCACACAATCACACAATCACAATCACACAATCACACAATCACACAAGCACACAAGCACGCAATCAGTCAGTCACACAATCACACAATCACACAATCACACAATCACACAATCAGACAAGCACACAATCACTCAATCACACAATCACACAATCACACAATCGCACAGTCACACAATCACACAATCACACAATCACACAATCACACAATCACACAATCACACAAGCACACAATCACACAATCACACAATCACACAATCACACAATCACACAATAACACAATCACACAATCACACAGTCACACAATCGCACAATCACACAATCACACAATCACACAATCACACAATCACACAATCACACAATCACACAATCACACAATCACACAATCACACAATCACACAATCACACAATCACACAAGCACACAGTCACTCAATCACACAATCACACAATCACACAATCACACAATCACACAGTCACACAGTACACACAATCACAATCACACAATCACACAATCACAATTACACAATCACACAATCACACAATCACACAATCACACAATCACACAATCACACAATCACACAGTCACACAATCACACAATCACACAATCACACAGTCACACAACCACACAATCACGCAATCACACAATCACACAATCACACAACCACACAACCACACAATCACACAAGCACACAATCACACAATCACACAATCACAATTACACAATCACACAATCACACAATCACGCAATCACACAATCACACAATCACACAATCACGCAATCACAAAATCACACAATCACACAACCACACAACCACACAATCACACAAGCACACAATCACACAATCACACAATCACAATTACACAATCACACCATCACACAATCACACAATCACACAATCACACAATCACACAATCACACAATCACACAATCACACAATCACACAATCACACAATCACACAATCACAATCACACAATCACAATCACACAATCACAATCACACAATCACAATCACACAATCACAATCACACAATCACAATCACACAATCACAATCACACAATCACAATCACACAATCACAATCACACAATCACAATCACACAATCACAATCACACAATCACAATCACACAATCACAATCACACAATCACAATCACACAATCACAATCACACAATCACAATGACACAATCACAATCACACAATCACAATCACACAATCACAATCACACAATCACAATCACACAATCACAATCACACAGTCACAATCACACAATCACAATCACACAATCACAAGCACACAATCACAATCACACAATCACACAATCACACAATCACACAATCACACAACCACACAACCACGCAATCACACAAGCACACAATCACTCAATCACACAATCACACACTCACACAATCACACAGTCACAATCACACAATCACACAATCACACAATCACACAATCCCTCAATCACACAATCACACAATCACACAATCACACAATCACACAATCACAAAATCACACAATCACAAAATCACACAATCACAAAATCACACAATCACACAATCACGGTCACACAATCACACATTCACACAATCACACAATCACACAATCACACAATCACACAATCACACAATCACACAATCACAATCACACAATCACACAATCACACAAGCACACAAGCACGCAATCAGTCAGTCACACAATCACACAATCACACAATCACACAATCACACAATCAGACAAGCACACAATCACTCAATCACACAATCACACAATCACACAATCGCACAGTCACACAATCACACAATCACACAATCACACAATCACACAATCACACAATCACACAAGCACACAATCACACAATCACACAATCACACAATCACACAATCACACAATAACACAATCACACAATCACACAGTCACACAATCGCACAATCACACAATCACACAATCACAGAATCACACAATCGCACAATCACACAATCACACAAGCACACAGTCACTCAATCACACAATCACACAATCACACAATCACACAATCACACAGTCACACAGTACACACAATCACAATCACACAATCACACAATCACAATTACACAATCACACAATCACACAATCACACAATCACACAATCACACAATCACACAGTCACACAATCACACAATCACACAATCACACAGTCACACAACCACACAATCACGCAATCACACAATCACACAATCACACAACCACACAACCACACAATCACACAAGCACACAATCACACAATCACACAATCACAATTACACAATCACACAATCACACAATCACGCAATCACACAATCACACAATCACACAATCACAATTACACAATCACACAATCACACAGTCACACAATCGCACAATCACACAATCACACAATCACACAATCACACAATCACACAATCACACAATCACACAATCACACAATCACACAGTCACACAATCACACAATCACGCAATCACACAATCACACAATCACACAACCACACAACCACACAATCACACAAGCACACAATCACACAATCACACAATCACAATTACACAATCACACAATCACACAATCACACAGTCACACAACCACACAATCACGCAATCACACAATCACACAATCACACAACCACACAACCACACAATCACACAAGCACACAATCACACAATCACACAATCACAATTACACAATCACACAATCACACAATCACGCAATCACACAATCACAATTACACAATCACACAATCACACAGTCACACAATCGCACAATCACACAATCACACAATCACACAATCACACAATCACACAATCACACAATCACACAATCACACAGTCACACAATCACACAATCACACAATCACACAATCACACAATCACGCAATCACACAATCACACAATCACACAACCACACAACCACACAATCACACAAGCACACAATCACACAATCACACAATCACAATTACACAATCACACAATCACACAATCACACAATCACGGTCACACAGTCACACAATCACACAGTCACAATCACGCAATCGCACAATCACGATCACACAATCACGATAACACAATCACGATCACACAATCACGATCACACAATCACGATCGCACAACCACACAATCACACAATCACACAATCACACAATCACACAATCACACAATCACACAATCACACAATCACACAATCACACAATCACACAATCACACAATCACACAATCACACAATCACACAATCACACAATCACACAATCACACAATCACACATTCACACAATCACGAAATCACACAATCACACAATCACACAATCACACAAGCACACAAGCACACAATCAGTCAATCACACAATCACACAATCACACAATCACACAATCACGCAATCACAATTACACAATCACACAATCACACAATCACACAATCACGCAATCACAAAATCACACAATCACACAACCACACAACCACACAATCACACAAGCACACAATCACACAATCACACAATCACAATTACACAATCACACCATCACACAATCACACAATCACACAATCACACAATCACACAATCACACAATCACACAATCACACAATCACACAATCACACAATCACACAATCACACAATCACACAATCACACAATCACAATCACACAATCACAATCACACAATCACAATCACACAATCACAATCACACAATCACAATCACACAATCACAATCACACAATCACAATCACACAATCACAATCACACAATCACAATCACACAATCACAATCACACAATCACAATCACACAATCACAATCACACAATCACAATCACACAATCACAATCACACAATCACAATCACACAATCACAATCACACAATCACAATGACACAATCACAATCACACAATCACAATCACACAATCACAATCACACAATCACAATCACACAATCACAATCACACAGTCACAATCACACAATCACAATCACACAATCACAAGCACACAATCACAATCACACAATCACACAATCACACAATCACACAATCACACAATCACACAACCACACAACCACGCAATCACACAAGCACACAATCACTCAATCACACAATCACACACTCACACAATCACACAGTCACAATCACACAATCACACAATCACACAATCACACAATCACTCAATCACACAATCACACAATCACACAATCACACAATCACACAATCACAAAATCACACAATCACAAAATCACACAATCACAAAATCACACAATCACACAATCACGGTCACACAATCACACATTCACACAATCACACAATCACACAATCACACAATCACACAATCACACAATCACACAATCACACAATCACAATCACACAATCACACAATCACACAAGCACACAAGCACGCAATCAGTCAGTCACACAATCACACAATCACACAATCACACAATCACACAATCAGACAAGCACACAATCACTCAATCACACAATCACACAATCACACAATCGCACAGTCACACAATCACACAATCACACAATCAGACAATCACACAATCACACAATCACACAAGCACACAATCACACAATCACACAATCACACAATCACACAATCACACAATAACACAATCACACAATCACACAGTCACACAATCGCACAATCACACAATCACACAATCACACAATCACACAATCACACAATCACACAATCACACAATCACACAATCACACAATCACACAATCACACAATCACACAAGCACACAGTCACTCAATCACACAATCACACAATCACACAATCACACAATCACACAGTCACACAGTACACACAATCACAATCACACAATCACACAATCACAATTACACAATCACACAATCACACAATCACACAATCACACAATCACACAATCACACAGTCACACAATCACACAATCACACAATCACACAGTCACACAACCACACAATCACGCAATCACACAATCACACAATCACACAACCACACAACCACCCAATCACACAAGCACACAATCACACAATCACACAATCACAATTACACAATCACACAATCACACAATCACGCAATCACACAATCACACAATCACACAATCACAATTACACAATCACACAATCACACAGTCACACAATCGCACAATCACACAATCACACAATCACACAATCACACAATCACACAATCACACAATCACACAATCACACAGTCACACAATCACACAATCACACAATCACACAGTCACACAATCACACAATCACGCAATCACACAATCACACAATCACACAACCACACAACCACACAATCACACAAGCACACAATCACACAATCACACAATCACAATTACACAATCACACAATCACACAATCACACAATCACACAATCACGGTCACACAGTCACACAATCACACAGTCACAATCACGCAATCGCACAATCACGATCACACAATCACGATAACACAATCACGATCACACAATCACGATCACACAATCACGATCGCACAACCACACAATCACACAATCACACAATCACACAATCACACAATCACACAATCACACAATCACACAATCACACAATCACACAATCACACAATCACACAATCACACAATCACACAATCACACAATCACACAATCACACAATCACACAATCACACAATCACACAATCACACAATCACACATTCACACAATCACGAAATCACACAATCACACAATCACACAATCACACAAGCACACAAGCACACAATCAGTCAATCACACAATCACACAATCACACAACCACACAATCACACAATCACACAATCACACAAGCACACAATCACTCAATCACACAATCACACAATCACACAATCGCACAATCACACAATCACACAATCACACAATCACACAATCACACAAGCACACAATCACACAATCACACAATCACACAATCACACAATCACACAATCACACAATCACACAATCACACAGTACACACAATCACAATCACACAATCACACAATCACAATTACACAATCACACAATCACACAATCACAATTACACAATCACACAATCACACAATCACACAGTACACACAATCACAATCACACAATCACACAATCAAAATTACACAATCACACAATCACACAATCAAAATTACACAATCACACAATCACACAATCACACAATCACACAATCACACAATCACACAATCACACAGTCACACAATCACACAATCACACAATCACACAATCACACAATCACACACTCACACAATCACACAGTCACAATCACACAATCACACAATCACACAATCACACAATCACTCAATCACACAATCACACAATCACACAATCACACAATCACACAATCACAAAATCACACAATCACACAATCACACAATCACACAATCACGGTCACACAATCACACATTCACACAATCACACAATCACACATTCACACAATCACACAGTACACACAATCACAATCACACAATCACACAATCACACAATCACAATCACGCAATCACACAATCACGATTACACAATCACGATCACACAATCACGATCACACAATCACGATCACACAATCACACAGTCACACAATCGCACAATCACAATCACGCAATCACACAATCACGATCACACAATCACGATCACACAATAACGGTCACACAATCACGATCACACAATCACGATCGCACAATCACGATCACACAATCACGATCGCACAACCACACAATCATACAATCACACAATCACACAATCACACAATCACACAATCACACAATCACACAATCACACAATCACAATCACACAATCACACAATCACACAAGCACACAAGCACACAATCACACAATCACACAACCACACAACCACACAATCACACAAGCACACAATCACACAATCACACAATCACAATTACACAATCACACAATCACACAATCACACAATCACACAATCGCACAATCACACAATCACACAATCACACAATCACACAATCACAATCACACAAGCACAATCACACAATCGCGGTCACACAATCACAGTCACACAGTAACGGTCACACAATCACACATTCACACAATCCCACAATCACAATCACACAATCACAATCACACAATCACACAGTCACACAATCACACAGTCACAATCACGCAATCGCACAATCACGATCACACAATCACGATAACACAATCACGATCACACAATCACGATCGCACAACCACTCAATTACACAATCACGCAATCACACAATTACACAATCACACAATCACACAATCACACAGTTATACAATCACAATAGCACACCATCACTCAATCACACAATCACACACTCACACAATCACACAATCACACAATCACACAACCACACAACCACGCAATCACACAAGCACACAATCACTCAATCACACAATCACACAATCAAACAATCACACAATCACACAATCACACAATCACACAATCACACAATCACACAATCACACAATCACACAATCACACAATCACACAGTACACACAATCACAATCACACAATCACACAATCACAATTACACAATCACACAATCACACAATCACAATTCCACAATCACACAATCACACAATCACACAGTACACACAATCACAATCACACAATCACACAATCAAAATTACACAATCACACAATCACACAATCAAAATTACACAATCACACAATCACACAATCACACAATCACACAATCACACAATCACACAGTCACACAATCACACAATCACTCAATCACACAATCGCACAATCACACAATCACACAATCACACAATCACACAATCACACAATCACACAATCACACAAGCACACAATCACACAATCACACAATCACACAATCACACAACCACACAATCACACAGTACACACAATCACAATCACACAATCACACAATCACAATTACACAATCACACAATCACACAATCACAATTACACAATCACACAATCACACAATCACACAATCACACAGTACACACAATCACAATCACACAATCACACAATCAAAATTACACAATCACACAATCACACAATCAAAATTACACAATCACACAATCACACAATCACACAATCACACAGTCACACAATCACACAATCACACAATCACACAATCACGTAATCACACAATCACACAACCACACAATCACAATTACACAATCACACAATCACACAGTCACACAATCGCACAATCACACAATCACACAATCACACAATCACACACTCACACAATCACACAGTCACAATCACACAATCACACAATCACACAATCACACAATCACACAATCACTCAATCACACAATCACACAATCACACAATCACACAATCACAAAACCACACAATCACACAATCACACAATCATACAATCACGGTCACACAATCGCACATTCACGGAATCACACAATCACACAATCACACAATCACACAATCACACAATCACAATCACACAATCACAATCACACAATCACAATCACACAATCACAATCACACAATCACAATCACACAATCACAATCACACAATCACAATCACACAATCACAATCACACAATCACAATCACACAATCACAATCACACAATCACAATCACACAATCACAATCACACAATCACAATCACACAATCACAATCACACAATCACAATCACACAATCACAATCACACAATCACAATCACACAATCACAATCACACAATCACAATCACACAATCACAATCACACAATCACAATCACACAATCACAATCGCACAATCACACAGTCCCACAATCACACAGTCACACAATCACACAATCACAATCACGTAATCACACAATCACGATTACACAATCATGATCACACAATCGCGATCACACAATCACACAGTCACACAATCACACAGTCACACAATCACACAATCACAATCACGCAATCACACAATCACGATCACACAATCACGATCACACAATAACGGTCACACAATCACGATCACACAATCACGATCGCACAATCACGATCACACAATCACGATCGCACAACCACACAATCATACAATCACACAATCACACAATCACACAATCACACAATCACACAATCACACAATCACACAATCACACAATCACACAATCACACAATCACAATCACACAATCACACAATCACACAAGCACACAATCAGTCAATCACACAATCACACAATCACACAATCACACAATCACACAATCACACAATCACACAAGCACACAATCACTCAATCACACAATCACACAATCACACAATCGCACAATCACACAATCACACAATCACACAATCACACAATCACACAATCACACAAGCACACAATCACACAATCACACAATCACACAATCACACAATCACACAGTCACACAGTCACACAATCACACAATCACACAATCACACAATCACACAATCACGTAATCACACAATCACACAATCACACAATCACAATTACACAATCACACAATCACACAGTCACACAATCGCACAATCACACAATCACACAATCACACAATCACACAATCACAATTACACAATCACACAATCACACAATCACACAATCACACAATCACACAATCACGGTCACACAGTCACACAATCACACAGTCACAATCACGCAATCGCACAATCACGATCACACAATCACGATAACACAATCACGATCACACAATCACACAATCACACAATCACACAATCACACAATCACACAATCACACAATCACACAATCACACAATCACACAAACACACAATCACAATTACACAATCACACAATCACACAATCACACAATCACACAATTATACAATCACACAAGCACACCATCACTCAATCACACAATCACACACTCACACAATCACACAATCACACAATCACACAACCACACAACCACGCAATCACACAAGCACACAATCACTCAAACACACAATCACACACTCACACAATCACACAATCACACAATCACACAATCACACAATCACACAATCACACAATCACACAATCACACAATCACACAATCACACAATCACACAATCACAATCACACAAGCACAATCACACAATCGCGGTCACACAATCACGGTCACACAATCACACATTCACACAATCCCACAATCACAATCACACAATCACAATCACGCAATCACACAGTCACACAATCACACAGTCACAATCACGCAATCGCACAATCACGATCACACAATCACGATAACACAATCACGATCACACAATCACGATCGCACAACCACTCAATCACACAATCACGCAATCACACAATTACACAATCACACAATCACACAATCACGAAATCACACAATCACACAATCTCACAATCACACAATCACACAATCACACAATCACACAATCACACAATCACACAATCACACAATCACACAATCACGAAATCACACAATCACACAATCACACAATCACAATTACACAATCACACAATCACACAATCACACAACTATACAATCACACAAGCACACCATCACTCAATCACACAATCACATACTCACACAATCACACAATCACACAATCACACAACCACACAACCACGCAATCACACAAGCACACAATCACTCAATCACACAATCACACACTCACACAATCACACAGTCACAATCACACAATCACACAATCACACAATCACACAATCACACAATCACACAATCACACAATCACACAATCACACAATCACACAATCACAATCACACAAGCACAATCACACAATCGCGGTCACACAATCACGGTCACACGGTAACGGTCACACAATCACACATTCACACAATCCCACAATCACAATCACACACTCACAATCACACAATCACACAGTCACAATCACGCAATCGCACAATCACGATCACACAATCACGATAACACAATTACGATCACACAATCACGATCGCACAACCACTCAATCACACAATCACGCAATCACACAATTACACAATCACACAATCACACAATCACACAATCACAAAATCACACAATCACACAATCACACAATCACACAATCACACAATCAAACAATCACACAATCACACAATCACGGCCACACAATCACACATTCACACAATCACACAATCACACAATCACACAATCACACAATCACACAATCACACAATCACACAATCACGCAATCACAATTACACAATCACACAATCACACAATCACGCAATCACAAAATCACGCAATCACACAACCACACAACCACACAATCACACAAGCACACAATCACACAATCACACAATCACAATTACACAATCACACAATCACACAATCACACAATCACACAATCACAATTACACAATCACACAATCACACAGTCACACAATCGCACAATCACACAATCACACAATCACACAATCACACACTCACACAATCACACAGTCACAATCACACAATCACACAATCACACAATCACACAATCACACAATCACTCAATCACACAATCACACAATCACACAATCACACAATCACAAAACCACACAATCACACAATCACACAATCACACAATCACGGTCACACAATCACACATTCACGGAATCGCACAATCACACAATCACACAATCACACAATCACAATCACACAATCACAATCACACAATCACAATCACACAATCACAATCACACAATCACAATCACACAATCACAATCACACAATCACAATCACACAATCACAATCACACAATCACAATCACACAATCACAATCACACAATCACAATCACACAATCACAATCACACAATCACAATCACACAATCACAATCACACAATCACAATCACACAATCACAATCACACAATCACAATCACACAATCACAATCACACAATCACAATCACACAATCACAATCACACAATCACAATCACACAATCACAATCACACAATCACAATCACACAATCACAATCACACAATCACAATCACACAATCACAATCACACAATCACAATCACACAATCACAATCACACAATCACAATCACACAATCACAATCACACAATCACAATCACACACTCACAATCACACAATCACAATCACACAATCACAATCACACAGTCCCACAATCACACAGTCACACAATCACACAATCACAATCACGTAATCACACAATCACGATTACACAATCATGATCACACAATCGCGATCACACAATCACACAGTCACACAATCACACAGTCACACAATCACACAATCACAATCACGCAATCACACAATCACGATCACACAATAACGGTCACACAATCACGATCACACAATCACGATCGCACAATCACGATCACACAATCACGATCGCACAACCACACAATCATACAATCACACAATCACCCAATCACACATTCACACAATCACACAATCACACAATCACACAATCACACAATCACACAATCACACAATCACACAATCACACAATCACAATCACACAATCACACAATCACACAAGCACACAATCAGTCAATCACACAATCACACAATCACACAATCACACAATCACACAATCACACAAGCACACAATCACTCAATCACACAATCACACAATCACACAATCGCACAATCACACAATCACACAATCACACAATCACACAATCACACAATCACACAAGCACACAATCACACAATCACACAATCACACAATCACACAATCACACAGTCACACAGTCACACAATCACACAATCACACAATCACACAATCACACAATCACGTAATCACACAATCACACAATCACAATTACACAATCACACAATCACACAGTCACACAATCGCACAATCACACAATCACACAATCACACAATCACACAATCACACAATCACAATTACACAATCACACAATCACACAATCACACAATCACACAATCACACAATCACGGTCACACAGTCACTCAATCACACAGTCACAATCACGCAATCGCACAATCACGATCACACAATCACGATAACACAATCACGATCACACAATCACACAATCACACAATCACACAATCACACAATCACACAATCACACAATCACACAATCACACAATCACACAAACACACAATCACAATTACACAATCACACAATCACACAATCACACAATCACACAATCACACAATCACACAATCACACAATCACACAATCACACAATCACGAAATCACACAATCACACAATCCCACAATCACAATCACACAATCACAATCACACAATCACACAGTCACAATCACGCAATCGCACAATCACGATCACACAATCACGATAACACAATTACGATCACACAATCACGATCGCACAACCACTCAATCACACAATCACGCAATCACACAATTACACAATCACACAATCACACAATCACACAATCACAAAATCACACAATCACACAATCACACAATCACACAATCACACAATCAAACAATCACACAATCACACAATCACGGCCACACAATCACACATTCACACAATCACACAATCACACAATCACACAATCACACAATCACACAATCACACAATCACGCAATCACAATTACACAATCACACAATCACACAATCACGCAATCACAAAATCACACAATCACACAACCACACAACCACACAATCACACAAGCACACAATCACACAATCACAATTACACAATCACACAATCACACAATCACACAATCACACAATCACACCATCACACAATCACACAATCACACAATCACACAATCACACAATCACACAATCACACAATCACACAATCACAATCACACAATCACAATCACACAATCACAATCACACAATCACAATCACACAATCACAATCACAATCACACAACCACAATCACACAATCACAATCACACAATCACACAGTACACACAATCACAATCACACAATCACACAATCACACAAGCACACAAGCACGCAATCAGTCAATCACACAATCACACAATCACACAATCACACAATCACACAATCACACAATCAGACAAGCACACAATCACTCAATCACACAATCACACAATCACACAATCGCACAGTCACACAATCACACAATCACACAATCACACAATCACACAATCACACAATCACACAAGCACACAATCACACAATCACACAATCACACAATCACACAATCACACAATAACACAATCACACAATCACACAATCACACAATCACACAGTACACACAATCACAATCACACAATCACACAATCACAATTACACAATCACACAATCACACAATCACACAGTACACACAATCACACAATCACACAATCAAAATTTCACAATCACACAATCACACAATCAAAATTACACAATCACACAATCACACAATCACACAATCACACAATCACACAGTCACACAATCACACAATCACACAATCACACAATCACACAATCACGTAATCACACAATCACACAATCACACAATCACAATTACACAATCACACAATCACACAGTCACACAATCGCACAATCACACAATCACACAATCACACAATCACACAATCACACAATCACACAATCACACAATCACACAATCACACAATCACACAATCACACAATCACACAATCACACAATCACACAATCACACAATCACACAATCACGCAATCACAATTACACAATCACACAATCACACAATCACGCAATCACAAAATCACACAATCACACAACCACACAACCACACAATCACACAAGCACACAATCACACAATCACACAATCACAATTACACAATCACACAATCACACAATCACACAATCACACCATCACACAATCACACAATCACACAATCACACAATCACACAATCACACAACCACACAATCACACAATCACAATCACACAATCACAATCACACAATCACAATCACACAATCACAATCACACAATCACAATCACAATCACACAATCACAATCACACAATCACAATCACACAATCACACAGTACACACAATCACAATCACACAATCACACAATCACACAAGCACACAAGCACGCAATCAGTCAATCACACAATCACACAATCACACAATCACACAATCACACAATCACACAATCAGACAAGCACACAATCACTCAATCACACAATCACACAATCACACAATCGCACAGTCACACAATCACACAATCACACAATCACACAATCACACAATCACACAATCACACAAGCACACAATCACACAATCACACAATCACACAATCACACAATCACACAATAACACAATCACACAATCACACAATCACACAATCACACAGTACACACAATCACAATCACACAATCACACAATCACAATTACACAATCACACAATCACACAATCACACAGTACACACAATCACACAATCACACAATCAAAATTTCACAATCACACAATCACACAATCAAAATTACACAATCACACAATCACACAATCACACAATCACACAATCACACAGTCACACAATCACACAATCACACAATCACACAATCACACAATCACGTAATCACACAATCACACAATCACACAATCACAATTACACAATCACACAATCACACAGTCACACAATCGCACAATCACACAATCACACAATCACACAATCACACAATCACACAATCACACAATCACACAATCACACAATCACACAATCACACAATCACACAATCACACAATCACACAATCACACAAGCACACAGTCACTCAATCACACAATCACACAATCACACAATCACACAGTCACACAGTACACACAATCACAATCACACAATCACACAATCACAATTACACAATCACACAATCACACAATCACACAATCACACAATCACACAATCACACAATCACACAATCACACAGTCACACAATCACACAATCACACAATCACACAGTCACACAACCACACAATCACGCAATCACACAATCACACAATCACACAACCACACAACCACACAATCACACAAGCACACAATCACACAATCACACAATCACAATTACACAATCACACAATCACACAATCACACAATCACACAATCACAATCACGCAATCACACAATCACGATCACACAATCACGATCACACAATAACGGTCACACAATCACGATCACACAATCACGATCGCACAATCACGATCACACAATCACGATCGCACAACCACACAATCATACAATCACACAATCACCCAATCACACATTCACACAATCACACAATCACACAATCACACAATCACACAATCACACAATCACACAATCACACAATCACACAATCACAATCACACAATCACACAATCACACAAGCACACAATCAGTCAATCACACAATCACACAATCACACAATCACACAATCACACAATCACACAAGCACACAATCACTCAATCACACAATCACACAATCACACAATCGCACAATCACACAATCACACAATCACACAATCACACAATCACACAATCACACAAGCACACAATCACACAATCACACAATCACACAATCACACAATCACACAGTCACACAGTCACACAATCACACAATCACACAATCACACAATCACACAATCACGTAATCACACAATCACACAATCACAATTACACAATCACACAATCACACAGTCACACAATCGCACAATCACACAATCACACAATCACACAATCACACAATCACACAATCACAATTACACAATCACACAATCACACAATCACACAATCACACAATCACACAATCACGGTCACACAGTCACTCAATCACACAGTCACAATCACGCAATCGCACAATCACGATCACACAATCACGATAACACAATCACGATCACACAATCACACAATCACACAATCACACAATCACACAATCACACAATCACACAATCACACAATCACACAATCACACAAACACACAATCACAATTACACAATCACACAATCACACAATCACACAATCACACAATTATACAATCACACAAGCACACCATCACTCAATCACACAATCACACACTCACACAATCACACAATCACACAATCACACAACCACACAACCACGCAATCACACAAGCACACAATCACTCAAACACACAATCACACACTCACACAATCACACAATCACACAATCACACAATCACACAATCACACAATCACACAATCACACAATCACACAATCACACAATCACACAATCACAATCACACAAGCACAATCACACAATCGCGGTCACACAATCACGGTCACACAGTAACGGTCACACAATCACACATTCACACAATCCCACAATCACAATCACACAATCACAATCACACAATCACACAGTCACACAATCACACAGTCACAATCACGCAATCGCACAATCACGATCACACAATCACGATAACACAATCACGATCACACAATCACGATCGCACAACCACTCAATCACACAATCACGCAATCACACAATTACACAATCACACAATCACACAATCACGAAATCACACAATCACACAATCTCACAATCACGCAATCACACAATCACACAATCACACAATCACACAATCACACAATCACACAATCACACAATCACGAAATCACACAATCACACAATCCCACAATCACAATCACACAATCACAATCACACAATCACACAGTCACAATCACGCAATCGCACAATCACGATCACACAATCACGATAACACAATTACGATCACACAATCACGATCGCACAACCACTCAATCACACAATCACGCAATCACACAATTACACAATCACACAATCACACAATCACACAATCACAAAATCACACAATCACACAATCACACAATCACACAATCACACAATCAAACAATCACACAATCACACAATCACGGCCACACAATCACACATTCACACAATCACACAATCACACAATCACACAATCACACAATCACACAATCACACAATCACGCAATCACAATTACACAGTCACACAATCACACAATCACGCAATCACAAAATCACACAATCACACAACCACACAACCACACAATCACACAAGCACACAATCACACAATCACACAATCACAATTACACAATCACACAATCACACAATCACACAATCACACAATCACACCATCACACAATCACACAATCACACAATCACACAATCACACAATCACACAATCACACAATCACACAATCACAATCACACAATCACAATCACACAATCACAATCACACAATCACAATCACACAATCACAATCACAATCACACAATCACAATCACACAATCACAATCACACAATCACACAGTACACACAATCACAATCACACAATCACACAATCACACAAGCACACAAGCACGCAATCAGTCAATCACACAATCACACAATCACACAATCACACAATCACACAATCACACAATCAGACAAGCACACAATCACTCAATCACACAATCACACAATCACACAATCGCACAGTCACACAATCACACAATCACACAATCACACAATCACACAATCACACAATCACACAAGCACACAATCACACAATCACACAATCACACAATCACACAATCACACAATAACACAATCACACAATCACACAATCACACAATCACACAGTACACACAATCACAATCACACAATCACACAATCACAATTACACAATCACACAATCACACAATCACACAGTACACACAATCACACAATCACACAATCAAAATTTCACAATCACACAATCACACAATCAAAATTACACAATCACACAATCACACAATCACACAATCACACAATCACACAGTCACACAATCACACAATCACACAATCACACAATCACACAATCACGTAATCACACAATCACACAATCACACAATCACAATTACACAATCACACAATCACACAGTCACACAATCGCACAATCACACAATCACACAATCACACAATCACACAATCACACAATCACACAATCACACAATCACACAATCACACAATCACACAATCACACAATCACACAATCACACAATCACACAAGCACACAGTCACTCAATCACACAATCACACAATCACACAATCACACAGTCACACAGTACACACAATCACAATCACACAATCACACAATCACAATTACACAATCACACAATCACACAATCACACAATCACACAATCACACAATCACACAATCACACAATCACACAGTCACACAATCACACAATCACACAATCACACAGTCACACAACCACACAATCACGCAATCACACAATCACACAATCACACAACCACACAACCACACAATCACACAAGCACACAATCACACAATCACACAATCACAATTACACAATCACACAATCACACAATCACACAATCACACAATCACACAATCACACAATCACACAATTACACAATCACACAATCACAATCACACAAGCACAATCACACAATCGCGGTCACACAATCACGGTCACACAGTAACGGTCACACAATCACACATTCACACAATCCCACAATCACACAATCACACAGTCACACAATCACACAATCACACAATCACACAATCACACAATCACGTAATCACACAATCACACAATCACACAATCACAATTACACAATCACACAATCACACAGTCACACAATCGCACAATCACACAATCACACAATCACACAATCACACAATCACACAATCACACAATCACACAATCACACAATCACACAATCACACAATCACACAATCACACAATCACACAATCACACAAGCACACAGTCACTCAATCACACAATCACACAATCACACAATCACACAGTCACACAGTACACACAATCACAATCACACAATCACACAATCACAATTACACAATCACACAATCACACAATCACACAATCACACAATCACACAATCACACAATCACACAATCACACAGTCACACAATCACACAATCACACAATCACACAGTCACACAATCACACAATCACACAAGCACACAATCACACAATCACACAATCACACAATCACACAATCACACAATAACACAATCACACAATCACACAATCACACAATCACACAGTACACACAATCACAATCACACAATCACACAATCACAATTACACAATCACACAATCACACAATCACACAGTACACACAATCACACAATCACACAATCAAAATTTCACAATCACACAATCACACAATCAAAATTACACAATCACACAATCACACAATCACACAATCACACAATCACACAGTCACACAATCACACAATCACACAATCACACAATCACACAATCACGTAATCACACAATCACACAATCACACAATCACAATTACACAATCACACAATCACACAGTCACACAATCGCACAATCACACAATCACACAATCACACAATCACACAATCACACAATCACACAATCACACAATCACACAATCACACAATCACACAATCACACAATCACACAATCACACAATCACACAAGCACACAGTCACTCAATCACACAATCACACAATCACACAATCACACAGTCACACAGTACACACAATCACAATCACACAATCACACAATCACAATTACACAATCACACAATCACACAATCACACAATCACACAATCACACAATCACACAATCACACAATCACACAGTCACACAATCACACAATCACACAATCACACAGTCACACAACCACACAATCACGCAATCACACAATCACACAATCACACAACCACACAACCACACAATCACACAAGCACACAATCACACAATCACACAATCACAATTACACAATCACACAATCACACAATCACACAATCACACAATCACACAATCACACAATCACACAATTACACAATCACACAATCACAATCACACAAGCACAATCACACAATCGCGGTCACACAATCACGGTCACACAGTAACGGTCACACAATCACACATTCACACAATCCCACAATCACAATCACACAATCACACAGTCACAATCACGCAATCGCACAATCACGATCACACAATCACGATAACACAATCACGATCACACAATCACGATCGCACAACCACTCAATCACACAATCACGCAATCACACAATTACACAATCACACAATCACACAGTTATACAATCACAATAGCACACCATCACTCAATCACACAATCACACAATCACACAATCACACAACCACACAATCACACAATCACACAATCACACAATCACGAAATCACACAATCACACAATCACACAATCACACAATCACAATTATACAATCACACAATCACACAATCACACAATCACACAAGCACACCATCACTCAATCACACAATCACACACTCACACAATCACACAATCACACAATCACACGACCACACAACCACGCAATCACACAAGCACACAATCACTCAATCACACAATCACACACTCACACAATCACACAGTCACAATCACACAATCACACAATCACACAATCACACAATCACACAATCACACAATCACACAATCACACAATCACACAATCACACAATCACACAATCACACAATCACAATCACACAAGCACAATCACACAATCACACAGTCACAATCACGCAATCGCACAATCAAGATCACACAATCACGATAACACAATCACGATCACACAATCACGATCGCACAACCACTCAATCACACAATCACGCAATCACACAATTACACAATCACACAATCACACAATCACACAATCACAAAATCACAAAATCACACAATCACACAATCACACAACCACACAATCACAATTACACAATCACACAATCACACAGTCACACAATCAAAATTACACAATCACACAATCACACAATCAAAATTACACAATCACACAATCACACAATCACGTAATCACACAATCACACAACCACACAATCACAATTACACAATCACACAATCACACAGTCACACAATCGCACAATCACACAATCACACAATCACACAATCACACACTCACACAATCACACAGTCACAATCACACAATCACACAATCACACAATCACACAATCACACAATCACTCAATCACACAATCACACAATCACACAATCACACAATCACAAAACCACACAATCACACAATCACACAATCACACAATCACGGTCACACAATCACACATTCACACAATCACACAATCACACAATCACACAATCACACAATCACACAGTCACACAATCACACAATCACACAGTCACACAATCACACAATCACACAATCACACAATCACACAATCACGTAATCACACAATCACACAATCACACAATCACAATTACACAATCACACAATCACACAGTCACAGAATCGCACAATCACACAATCACACAATCACAAAATCACACAATCACACAATCACACAATCACACAATCACACAATCACACAAGCACACAATCACACAATCACACAATCACTCAATCACACAATCACACAATCACACAATCACACAATCACACAATCACACAATCACACAATCACACAATCACACAGTACACACAATCACAATCACACAATCACACAATCACAATTACACAATCACACAATCACACAATCACAATTACACAATCACACAATCACACAATCACACAGTACACACAATCACAATCACACAATCACACAATCAAAATTACACAATCACACAATCACACAATCAAAATTACACAATCGCACAATCACACAATCACAATTACACAATCACACAATCACACAGTCACACAATCGCACAATCACACAATCACACAATCACACAATCACACAATCACACAATCACACAATCACACAATCACACAATCACACAATCACACAAGCACACAATCACTCAATCACACAATCACACAATCACACAATCACACAATCACACAATCACACAATCACACAATCACACAGTACACACAATCACACAGTACACACAATCACAATCACACAATCACACAATCACAATTACACAATCACACAATCACACAATCACACAATCACACAATCACACAATCACACAATCACACAATCACACAGTCACACAATCACACAATCACACAATCACACAGTCACACAATCACACAATCACGCAATCACGCAATCACACAATCACACAATCACACAACCACACAACCACACAATCACACAAGAACACAATCACACAATCACAATTACACAATCACACAATCACACAATCACACAATCACACAATCACACAATCACGGTCACACAGTCACACAATCACACAGTCACAATCACGCAATCGCACAATCACGATCACACAATCACGATCACACAATCACACAATCACACAATCACACAATCACACAATCACACAATCACACAATCACACAATCACACAATCACAATCAACAAGCACAATCACACAATCGCGGTCACACAATCACGGTCACACAGTAACGGTCACACAATCACACATTCACACAATCCCACAATCACAATCACACAATCACAATCACACAGTCACAATCACGCAATCGCACAATCACGATCACACAATCACGATAACACAATCACGATCACACAATCACGATCGCACAACCACTCAATCACACAATCACGCAATCACACAATTACACAATCACACAATCACACAATCACGAAATCACACAATCACACAATCACACAATCACACAATCACACAATCACACAATCACACAATCACACAATCACACAATCACACAATCACACAATCACGAAATCACACAATCACACAATCACACAATCACACAATCACAATTACACAATCACACAATCACACAATCACACAATCACACAAGCACACAATCACTCAATCACACAATCACACACTCACACAATCACACAGTCACAATCACACAATCACACAATCACACAATCACACAATCACACAATCACACAATCACACAATCACACAATCACACAATCACACAATCACACAATCACACAATCACACAATCACAATCACACAAGCACAATCACACAATCGCGGTCACACAATCACGGTCACACGGTAACGGTCACACAATCACACATTCACACAATCCCACAATCACAATCACACAATCACAATCACACAATCACACAGTCACAATCACGCAATCGCACAATCAAGATCACACAATCACGATAACACAATCACGATCGCACAACCACTCAATCACACAATCACGCAATCACACAATTACACAATCACACAATCACACAATCACACAATCACAAAATCACACAATCACACAATCACACAATCACACAATCACACAATCAAACAATCACACAATCACACAATCACGGCCACACAATCACACATTCACACAATCACACAATCACACAATCACACAATCACACAATCACACAATCACACAATCACACAATTACACAATCACACAATCACACAATCACGCAATCACAATTACACAATCACACAATCACACAATCACGCAATCACAAAATCACACAAACACACAACCACACAACCGGACAATCACACAAGCACACAATCACACAATCACACAATCACACAATCACACAATCACACAATCACAATTACACAATCACACAATCACACAATCACACAATCACACAAACACACCATCACACAATCACACAATCACACAATCACACAATCACACAATCACACAATCACACAATCACACAATCACACAATCACACAATCACACAATCACACAATCACGCAATCACACAATCACGCAATCACACAATCACAATCACACAATCACAATCACACAATCACACAATCACACAATCACACAATCACACAATCACACAAGCACACAATCACTCAATCACACAATCACACAATCACACAATCACACAATCACACAATCACACAATCACACAATCACACAGTACACACAATCACAATCACACAATCACACAATCACAATTACACAATCACACAATCACACAATCACACAATCACACAATCACACAATCACACAATCACACAATCACACAGTCACACAATCACACAATCACACAATCACACAGTCACACAATCACACAATAACGCAATCACGCAATCACACAATCACACAATCACACAACCACACAACCACACAATCACACAAGCACACAATCACACAATCACACAATCACAATTACACAATCACACAATCACACAATCACACAATCACACAATCACACAATCACGGTCACACAGTCACACAATCACACAGTCACAATCACGCAATCGCACAATCACGATCACACAATCACGATCACACAATCACACAATCACACAATCACACAGTCACACAATCACACAATCACACAATCACGAAATCACACAATCACACAATCTCACAATCACGCAATCACACAATCACACAATCACACAATCACACAATCACACAATCACACAATCACACAATCACGAAATCACACAATCACACAATCCCACAATCACAATCACACAATCACAATCACACAATCACACAGTCACAATCACGCAATCGCACAATCACGATCACACAATCACGATAACACAATTACGATCACACAATCACGATCGCACAACCACTCAATCACACAATCACGCAATCACACAATTACACAATCACACAATCACACAATCACACAATCACAAAATCACACAATCACACAATCACACAATCACACAATCACACAATCACACAATCAAACAATCACACAATCACACAATCACGGCCACACAATCACACATTCACACAATCACACAATCACACAATCACACAATCACACAATCACACAATCACACAATCACGCAATCACAATTACACAATCACACAATCACACAATCACGCAATCACAAAATCACACAATCACACAACCACACAACCACACAATCACACAAGCACACAATCACACAATCACACAATCACAATTACACAATCACACAATCACACAATCACACAATCACACAATCACACCATCACACAATCACACAATCACACAATCACACAATCACACAATCACACAATCACACAATCACACAATCACACAATCACAATCACACAATCACAATCACACAATCACAATCACACAATCACAATCACACAATCACAATCACAATCACACAATCACAATCACACAATCACAATCACACAATCACACAGTACACACAATCACAATCACACAATCACACAATCACACAAGCACACAAGCACGCAATCAGTCAATCACACAATCACACAATCACACAATCACACAATCACACAATCACACAATCAGACAAGCACACAATCACTCAATCACACAATCACACAATCACACAATCGCACAGTCACACAATCACACAATCACACAATCACACAATCACACAATCACACAATCACACAAGCACACAATCACACAATCACACAATCACACAATCACACAATCACACAATAACACAATCACACAATCACACAATCACACAATCACACAGTACACACAATCACAATCACACAATCACACAATCACAATTACACAATCACACAATCACACAATCACACAGTACACACAATCACACAATCACACAATCAAAATTTCACAATCACACAATCACACAATCAAAATTACACAATCACACAATCACACAATCACACAATCACACAATCACACAGTCACACAATCACACAATCACACAATCACACAATCACACAATCACGTAATCACACAATCACACAATCACACAATCACAATTACACAATCACACAATCACACAGTCACACAATCGCACAATCACACAATCACACAATCACACAATCACACAATCACACAATCACACAATCACACAATCACACAATCACACAGTCACACAGTACACACAATCACAATCACACAATCACACAATCACAATTACACAATCACACAATCACACAATCACACAATCACACAATCACACAATCACACAGTCACACAATCACACAATCACACAATCACACAGTCACACAACCACACAATCACGCAATCACACAATCACACAATCACACAACCACACAACCACACAATCACACAAGCACACAATCACACAATCACACAATCACAATTACACAATCACACAATCACACAATCACGCAATCACACAATCACACAATCACACAATCACAATTACACAATCACACAATCACACAGTCACACAATCGCACAATCACACAATCACACAATCACACAATCACACAATCACACAATCACACAATCACACAATCACACAATCACACAGTCACACAATCACACAATCACGCAATCACACAATCACACAATCACACAACCACACAACCACACAATCACACAAGCACACAATCACACAATCACACAATCACAATTACACAATCACACAATCACACAATCACACAGTCACACAACCACACAATCACGCAATCACACAATCACACAATCACACAACCACACAACCACACAATCACACAAGCACACAATCACACAATCACACAATCACAATTACACAATCACACAATCACACAATCACGCAATCACACAATCACAATTACACAATCACACAATCACACAGTCACACAATCGCACAATCACACAATCACACAATCACACAATCACACAATCACACAATCACACAATCACACAATCACACAGTCACACAATCACACAATCACACAATCACACAATCACACAATCACGCAATCACACAATCACACAATCACACAACCACACAACCACACAATCACACAAGCACACAATCACACAATCACACAATCACAATTACACAATCACACAATCACACAATCACACAATCACGGTCACACAGTCACACAATCACACAGTCACAATCACGCAATCGCACAATCACGATCACACAATCACGATAACACAATCACGATCACACAATCACGATCACACAATCACGATCGCACAACCACACAATCACACAATCACACAATCACACAATCACACAATCACACAATCACACAATCACACAATCACACAATCACACAATCACACAATCACACAATCACACAATCACACAATCACACAATCACACAATCACACAATCACACAATCACACAATCACACATTCACACAATCACGAAATCACACAATCACACAATCACACAATCACACAAGCACACAAGCACACAATCAGTCAATCACACAATCACACAATCACACAATCACACAATCACGCAATCACAATTACACAATCACACAATCACACAATCACACAATCACGCAATCACAAAATCACACAATCACACAACCACACAACCACACAATCACACAAGCACACAATCACACAATCACACAATCACAATTACACAATCACACCATCACACAATCACACAATCACACAATCACACAATCACACAATCACACAATCACACAATCACACAATCACACAATCACACAATCACACAATCACACAATCACAATCACACAATCACAATCACACAATCACAATCACACAATCACAATCACACAATCACAATCACACAATCACAATCACACAATCACAATCACACAATCACAATCACACAATCACAATCACACAATCACAATCACACAATCACAATCACACAATCACAATCACACAATCACAATCACACAATCACAATCACACAATCACAATCACACAATCACAATCACACAATCACAATCACACAATCACAATCACACAATCACAATGACACAATCACAATCACACAATCACAATCACACAATCACAATCACACAATCACAATCACACAATCACAATCACACAGTCACAATCACACAATCACAATCACACAATCACAAGCACACAATCACAATCACACAATCACACAATCACACAATCACACAATCACACAATCACACAATCACACAACCACACAACCACGCAATCACACAAGCACACAATCACTCAATCACACAATCACACACTCACACAATCACACAGTCACAATCACACAATCACACAATCACACAATCACACAATCACTCAATCACACAATCACACAATCACACAATCACACAATCACACAATCACAAAATCACACAATCACAAAATCACACAATCACAAAATCACACAATCACACAATCACGGTCACACAATCACACATTCACACAATCACACAATCACACAATCACACAATCACACAATCACACAATCACACAATCACACAATCACAATCACACAATCACACAATCACACAAGCACACAAGCACGCAATCAGTCAGTCACACAATCACACAATCACACAATCACACAATCACACAATCAGACAAGCACACAATCACTCAATCACACAATCACACAATCACACAATCGCACAGTCACACAATCACACAATCACACAATCAGACAATCACACAATCACACAATCACACAAGCACACAATCACACAATCACACAATCACACAATCACACAATCACACAATAACACAATCACACAATCACACAGTCACACAATCGCACAATCACACAATCACACAATCACACAATCACACAATCACACAATCACACAATCACACAATCACACAATCACACAATCACACAATCACACAATCACACAATCACACAAGCACACAGTCACTCAATCACACAATCACACAATCACACAATCACACAATCACACAGTCACACAGTACACACAATCACAATCACACAATCACACAATCACAATTACACAATCACACAATCACACAATCACACAATCACACAATCACACAATCACACAGTCACACAATCACACAATCACACAATCACACAGTCACACAACCACACAATCACGCAATCACACAATCACACAATCACACAACCACACAACCACCCAATCACACAAGCACACAATCACACAATCACACAATCACAATTACACAATCACACAATCACACAATCACGCAATCACACAATCACACAATCACACAATCACAATTACACAATCACACAATCACACAGTCACACAATCGCACAATCACACAATCACACAATCACACAATCACACAATCACACAATCACACAATCACACAATCACACAGTCACACAATCACACAATCACACAATCACACAGTCACACAATCACACAATCACGCAATCACACAATCACACAATCACACAACCACACAACCACACAATCACACAAGCACACAATCACACAATCACACAATCACAATTACACAATCACACAATCACACAATCACACAATCACACAATCACGGTCACACAGTCACACAATCACACAGTCACAATCACGCAATCGCACAATCACGATCACACAATCACGATAACACAATCACGATCACACAATCACGATCACACAATCACGATCGCACAACCACACAATCACACAATCACACAATCACACAATCACACAATCACACAATCACACAATCACACAATCACACAATCACACAATCACACAATCACACAATCACACAATCACACAATCACACAATCACACAATCACACAATCACACAATCACACAATCACACAATCACACATTCACACAATCACGAAATCACACAATCACACAATCACACAATCACACAAGCACACAAGCACACAATCAGTCAATCACACAATCACACAATCACACAACCACACAATCACACAATCACACAATCACACAAGCACACAATCACTCAATCACACAATCACACAATCACACAATCGCACAATCACACAATCACACAATCACACAATCACACAATCACACAAGCACACAATCACACAATCACACAATCACACAATCACACAATCACACAATCACACAATCACACAATCACACAGTACACACAATCACAATCACACAATCACACAATCACAATTACACAATCACACAATCACACAATCACAATTACACAATCACACAATCACACAATCACACAGTACACACAATCACAATCACACAATCACACAATCAAAATTACACAATCACACAATCACACAATCAAAATTACACAATCACACAATCACACAATCACACAATCACACAATCACACAATCACACAATCACACAGTCACACAATCACACAATCACACAATCACACAATCACACAATCACACACTCACACAATCACACAGTCACAATCACACAATCACACAATCACACAATCACACAATCACTCAATCACACAATCACACAATCACACAATCACACAATCACACAATCACAAAATCACACAATCACACAATCACACAATCACACAATCACGGTCACACAATCACACATTCACACAATCACACAATCACACAATCACACAATCACACAGTACACACAATCACAATCACACAATCACACAATCACACAATCACAATCACGCAATCACACAATCACGATTACACAATCACGATCACACAATCACGATCACACAATCACGATCACACAATCACACAGTCACACAATCGCACAATCACAATCACGCAATCACACAATCACGATCACACAATCACGATCACACAATAACGGTCACACAATCACGATCACACAATCACGATCGCACAATCACGATCACACAATCACGATCGCACAACCACACAATCATACAATCACACAATCACACAATCACACAATCACACAATCACACAATCACACAATCACACAATCACAATCACACAATCACACAATCACACAAGCACACAAGCACACAATCACACAATCACACAACCACACAACCACACAATCACACAAGCACACAATCACAAAATCACACAATCACAATTACACAATCACACAATCACACAATCACACAATCACACAATCGCACAATCACACAATCACACAATCACACAATCACACAATCACAATCACACAAGCACAATCACACAATCGCGGTCACACAATCACAGTCACACAGTAACGGTCACACAATCACACATTCACACAATCCCACAATCACAATCACACAATCACAATCACACAATCACACAGTCACACAATCACACAGTCACAATCACGCAATCGCACAATCACGATCACACAATCACGATAACACAATCACGATCACACAATCACGATCGCACAACCACTCAATTACACAATCACGCAATCACACAATTACACAATCACACAATCACACAATCACACAGTTATACAATCACAATAGCACACCATCACTCAATCACACAATCACACACTCACACAATCACACAATCACACAATCACACAACCACACAACCACGCAATCACACAAGCACACAATCACTCAATCACACAATCACACAATCAAACAATCACACAATCACACAATCACACAATCACACAATCACACAATCACACAATCACACAATCACACAATCACACAGTACACACAATCACAATCACACAATCACACAATCACAATTACACAATCACACAATCACACAATCACAATTCCACAATCACACAATCACACAATCACACAGTACACACAATCACAATCACACAATCACACAATCAAAATTACACAATCACACAATCACACAATCAAAATTACACAATCACACAATCACACAATCACACAATCACACAATCACACAATCACACAGTCACACAATCACACAATCACTCAATCACACAATCGCACAATCACACAATCACACAATCACACAATCACACAATCACACAATCACACAATCACACAAGCACACAATCACACAATCACACAATCACACAATCACACAACCACACAATCACACAGTACACACAATCACAATCACACAATCACACAATCACAATTACACAATCACACAATCACACAATCACAATTACACAATCACACAATCACACAATCACACAATCACACAGTACACACAATCACAATCACACAATCACACAATCAAAATTACACAATCACACAATCACACAATCAAAATTACACAATCACACAATCACACAATCACACAATCACACAGTCACACAATCACACAATCACACAATCACACAATCACGTAATCACACAATCACACAACCACACAATCACAATTACACAATCACACAATCACACAGTCACACAATCGCACAATCACACAATCACACAATCACACAATCACACACTCACACAATCACACAGTCACAATCACACAATCACACAATCACACAATCACACAATCACACAATCACTCAATCACACAATCACACAATCACACAATCACACAATCACAAAACCACACAATCACACAATCACACAATCATACAATCACGGTCACACAATCGCACATTCACGGAATCACACAATCACACAATCACACAATCACACAATCACACAATCACAATCACACAATCACAATCACACAATCACAATCACACAATCACAATCACACAATCACAATCACACAATCACAATCACACAATCACAATCACACAATCACAATCACACAATCACAATCACACAATCACAATCACACAATCACAATCACACAATCACAATCACACAATCACAATCACACAATCACAATCACACAATCACAATCACACAATCACAATCACACAATCACAATCACACAATCACAATCACACAATCACAATCACACAATCACAATCACACAATCACACAGTCCCACAATCACACAGTCACACAATCACACAATCACAATCACGTAATCACACAATCACGATTACACAATCATGATCACACAATCGCGATCACACAATCACACAGTCACACAATCACACAGTCACACAATCACACAATCACAATCACGCAATCACACAATCACGATCACACAATCACGATCACACAATAACGGTCACACAATCACGATCACACAATCACGATCGCACAATCACGATCACACAATCACGATCGCACAACCACACAATCATACAATCACACAATCACACAATCACACAATCACACAATCACACAATCACACAATCACACAATCACACAATCACACAATCACACAATCACAATCACACAATCACACAATCACACAAGCACACAATCAGTCAATCACACAATCACACAATCACACAATCACACAATCACACAATCACACAATCACACAAGCACACAATCACTCAATCACACAATCACACAATCACACAATCGCACAATCACACAATCACACAATCACACAATCACACAATCACACAATCACACAAGCACACAATCACACAATCACACAATCACACAATCACACAATCACACAGTCACACAGTCACACAATCACACAATCACACAATCACACAATCACACAATCACGTAATCACACAATCACACAATCACACAATCACAATTACACAATCACACAATCACACAGTCACACAATCGCACAATCACACAATCACACAATCACACAATCACACAATCACAATTACACAATCACACAATCACACAATCACACAATCACACAATCACACAATCACGGTCACACAGTCACACAATCACACAGTCACAATCACGCAATCGCACAATCACGATCACACAATCACGATAACACAATCACGATCACACAATCACACAATCACACAATCACACAATCACACAATCACACAATCACACAATCACACAATCACACAATCACACAAACACACAATCACAATTACACAATCACACAATCACACAATCACACAATCACACAATTATACAATCACACAAGCACACCATCACTCAATCACACAATCACACACTCACACAATCACACAATCACACAATCACACAACCACACAACCACGCAATCACACAAGCACACAATCACTCAAACACACAATCACACACTCACACAATCACACAATCACACAATCACACAATCACACAATCACACAATCACACAATCACACAATCACACAATCACACAATCACACAATCACAATCACACAAGCACAATCACACAATCGCGGTCACACAATCACGGTCACACAATCACACATTCACACAATCCCACAATCACAATCACACAATCACAATCACGCAATCACACAGTCACACAATCACACAGTCACAATCACGCAATCGCACAATCACGATCACACAATCACGATAACACAATCACGATCACACAATCACGATCGCACAACCACTCAATCACACAATCACGCAATCACACAATTACACAATCACACAATCACACAATCACGAAATCACACAATCACACAATCTCACAATCACACAATCACACAATCACACAATCACACAATCACACAATCACACAATCACACAATCACACAATCACGAAATCACACAATCACACAATCACACAATCACAATTACACAATCACACAATCACACAATCACACAACTATACAATCACACAAGCACACCATCACTCAATCACACAATCACATACTCACACAATCACACAATCACACAATCACACAACCACACAACCACGCAATCACACAAGCACACAATCACTCAATCACACAATCACACACTCACACAATCACACAGTCACAATCACACAATCACACAATCACACAATCACACAATCACACAATCACACAATCACACAATCACACAATCACACAATCACACAATCACAATCACACAAGCACAATCACACAATCGCGGTCACACAATCACGGTCACACGGTAACGGTCACACAATCACACATTCACACAATCCCACAATCACAATCACACACTCACAATCACACAATCACACAGTCACAATCACGCAATCGCACAATCACGATCACACAATCACGATAACACAATTACGATCACACAATCACGATCGCACAACCACTCAATCACACAATCACGCAATCACACAATTACACAATCACACAATCACACAATCACACAATCACAAAATCACACAATCACACAATCACACAATCACACAATCACACAATCAAACAATCACACAATCACACAATCACGGCCACACAATCACACATTCACACAATCACACAATCACACAATCACACAATCACACAATCACACAATCACACAATCACACAATCACGCAATCACAATTACACAATCACACAATCACACAATCACGCAATCACAAAATCACGCAATCACACAACCACACAACCACACAATCACACAAGCACACAATCACACAATCACACAATCACAATTACACAATCACACAATCACACAATCACACAATCACACAATCACAATTACACAATCACACAATCACACAGTCACACAATCGCACAATCACACAATCACACAATCACACAATCACACACTCACACAATCACACAGTCACAATCACACAATCACACAATCACACAATCACACAATCACACAATCACTCAATCACACAATCACACAATCACACAATCACACAATCACAAAACCACACAATCACACAATCACACAATCACACAATCACGGTCACACAATCACACATTCACGGAATCGCACAATCACACAATCACACAATCACACAATCACAATCACACAATCACAATCACACAATCACAATCACACAATCACAATCACACAATCACAATCACACAATCACAATCACACAATCACAATCACACAATCACAATCACACAATCACAATCACACAATCACAATCACACAATCACAATCACACAATCACAATCACACAATCACAATCACACAATCACAATCACACAATCACAATCACACAATCACAATCACACAATCACAATCACACAATCACAATCACACAATCACAATCACACAATCACAATCACACAATCACAATCACACAATCACAATCACACAATCACAATCACACAATCACAATCACACAATCACAATCACACAATCACAATCACACAATCACAATCACACAATCACAATCACACAATCACAATCACACAATCACAATCACACAATCACAATCACACAATCACAATCACACAATCACAATCACACACTCACAATCACACAATCACAATCACACAATCACAATCACACAGTCCCACAATCACACAGTCACACAATCACACAATCACAATCACGTAATCACACAATCACGATTACACAATCATGATCACACAATCGCGATCACACAATCACACAGTCACACAATCACACAGTCACACAATCACACAATCACAATCACGCAATCACACAATCACGATCACACAATAACGGTCACACAATCACGATCACACAATCACGATCGCACAATCACGATCACACAATCACGATCGCACAACCACACAATCATACAATCACACAATCACCCAATCACACATTCACACAATCACACAATCACACAATCACACAATCACACAATCACACAATCACACAATCACACAATCACACAATCACAATCACACAATCACACAATCACACAAGCACACAATCAGTCAATCACACAATCACACAATCACACAATCACACAATCACACAATCACACAAGCACACAATCACTCAATCACACAATCACACAATCACACAATCGCACAATCACACAATCACACAATCACACAATCACACAATCACACAATCACACAAGCACACAATCACACAATCACACAATCACACAATCACACAATCACACAGTCACACAGTCACACAATCACACAATCACACAATCACACAATCACACAATCACGTAATCACACAATCACACAATCACAATTACACAATCACACAATCACACAGTCACACAATCGCACAATCACACAATCACACAATCACACAATCACACAATCACACAATCACAATTACACAATCACACAATCACACAATCACACAATCACACAATCACACAATCACGGTCACACAGTCACTCAATCACACAGTCACAATCACGCAATCGCACAATCACGATCACACAATCACGATAACACAATCACGATCACACAATCACACAATCACACAATCACACAATCACACAATCACACAATCACACAATCACACAATCACACAATCACACAATCACACAAACACACAATCACAATTACACAATCACACAATCACACAATCACACAATCACACAATTATACAATCACACAAGCACACCATCACTCAATCACACAATCACACACTCACACAATCACACAATCACACAATCACACAACCACACAACCACGCAATCACACAAGCACACAATCACTCAAACACACAATCACACACTCACACAATCACACAATCACACAATCACACAATCACACAATCACACAATCACACAATCACACAATCACACAATCACACAATCACACAATCACACAATCACACAATCACAATCACACAAGCACAATCACACAATCGCGGTCACACAATCACGGTCACACAGTAACGGTCACACAATCACACATTCACACAATCCCACAATCACAATCACACAATCACAATCACACAATCACACAGTCACACAATCACACAGTCACAATCACGCAATCGCACAATCACGATCACACAATCACGATAACACAATCACGATCACACAATCACGATCGCACAACCACTCAATCACACAATCACGCAATCACACAATTACACAATCACACAATCACACAATCACGAAATCACACAATCACACAATCTCACAATCACGCAATCACACAATCACACAATCACACAATCACACAATCACACAATCACACAATCACACAATCACGAAATCACACAATCACACAATCCCACAATCACAATCACACAATCACAATCACACAATCACACAGTCACAATCACGCAATCGCACAATCACGATCACACAATCACGATAACACAATTACGATCACACAATCACGATCGCACAACCACTCAATCACACAATCACGCAATCACACAATTACACAATCACACAATCACACAATCACACAATCACAAAATCACACAATCACACAATCACACAATCACACAATCACACAATCAAACAATCACACAATCACACAATCACGGCCACACAATCACACATTCACACAATCACACAATCACACAATCACACAATCACACAATCACACAATCACACAATCACGCAATCACAATTACACAATCACACAATTACACAATCACGCAATCACAAAATCACACAATCACACAACCACACAACCACACAATCACACAAGCACACAATCACACAATCACAATTACACAATCACACAATCACACAATCACACAATCACACAATCACACCATCACACAATCACACAATCACACAATCACACAATCACACAATCACACAATCACACAATCACACAATCACAATCACACAATCACAATCACACAATCACAATCACACAATCACAATCACACAATCACAATCACAATCACACAACCACAATCACACAATCACAATCACACAATCACACAGTACACACAATCACAATCACACAATCACACAATCACACAAGCACACAAGCACGCAATCAGTCAATCACACAATCACACAATCACACAATCACACAATCACACAATCACACAATCAGACAAGCACACAATCACTCAATCACACAATAACACAATCACACAATCACACAATCACACAATCACACAGTACACACAATCACAATCACACAATCACACAATCACAATTACACAATCACACAATCACACAATCACACAGTACACACAATCACACAATCACACAATCAAAATTTCACAATCACACAATCACACAATCAAAATTACACAATCACACAATCACACAATCACACAATCACACAATCACACAGTCACACAATCACACAATCACACAATCACACAATCACACAATCACGTAATCACACAATCACACAATCACACAATCACAATTACACAATCACACAATCACACAGTCACACAATCGCACAATCACACAATCACACAATCACACAATCACACAATCACACAATCACACAATCACACAATCACACAATCACACAATCACACAATCACACAATCACACAATCACACAATCACACAATCACACAATCACGCAATCACAATTACACAATCACACAATCACACAATCACGCAATCACAAAATCACACAATCACACAACCACACAACCACACAATCACACAAGCACACAATCACACAATCACACAATCACAATTACACAATCACACAATCACACAATCACACAATCACACCATCACACAATCACACAATCACACAATCACACAATCACACAATCACACAATCACACAATCACACAATCACAATCACACAATCACAATCACACAATCACAATCACACAATCACAATCACACAATCACAATCACAATCACACAATCACAATCACACAATCACAATCACACAATCACACAGTACACACAATCACAATCACACAATCACACAATCACACAAGCACACAAGCACGCAATCAGTCAATCACACAATCACACAATCACACAATCACACAATCACACAATCACACAATCAGACAAGCACACAATCACTCAATCACACAATCACACAATCACACAATCGCACAGTCACACAATCACACAATCACACAATCACACAATCACACAATCACACAATCACACAAGCACACAATCACACAATCACACAATCACACAATCACACAATCACACAATAACACAATCACACAATCACACAATCACACAATCACACAGTACACACAATCACAATCACACAATCACACAATCACAATTACACAATCACACAATCACACAATCACACAGTACACACAATCACACAATCACACAATCAAAATTTCACAATCACACAATCACACAATCAAAATTACACAATCACACAATCACACAATCACACAATCACACAATCACACAGTCACACAATCACACAATCACACAATCACACAATCACACAATCACACAATCACGTAATCACACAATCACACAATCACACAATCACAATTACACAATCACACAATCACACAGTCACACAATCGCACAATCACACAATCACACAATCACACAATCACACAATCACACAATCACACAATCACACAATCACACAATCACACAATCACACAATCACACAATCACACAATCACACAATCACACAAGCACACAGTCACTCAATCACACAATCACACAATCACACAATCACACAGTCACACAGTACACACAATCACAATCACACAATCACACAATCACAATTACACAATCACACAATCACACAATCACACAATCACACAATCACACAATCACACAATCACACAATCACACAGTCACACAATCACACAATCACACAATCACACAGTCACACAACCACACAATCACGCAATCACACAATCACACAATCACACAACCACACAACCACACAATCACACAAGCACACAATCACACAATCACACAATCACAATTACACAATCACACAATCACACAATCACACAATCACACAATCACAATCACGCAATCACACAATCACGATCACACAATCACGATCACACAATAACGGTCACACAATCACGATCACACAATCACGATCGCACAATCACGATCACACAATCACGATCGCACAACCACACAATCATACAATCACACAATCACCCAATCACACATTCACACAATCACACAATCACACAATCACACAATCACACAATCACACAATCACACAATCACACAATCACACAATCACAATCACACAATCACACAATCACACAAGCACACAATCAGTCAATCACACAATCACACAATCACACAATCACACAATCACACAATCACACAAGCACACAATCACTCAATCACACAATCACACAATCACACAATCGCACAATCACACAATCACACAATCACACAATCACACAATCACACAATCACACAAGCACACAATCACACAATCACACAATCACACAATCACACAATCACACAGTCACACAGTCACACAATCACACAATCACACAATCACACAATCACACAATCACGTAATCACACAATCACACAATCACAATTACACAATCACACAATCACACAGTCACACAATCGCACAATCACACAATCACACAATCACACAATCACACAATCACACAATCACAATTACACAATCACACAATCACACAATCACACAATCACACAATCACACAATCACGGTCACACAGTCACTCAATCACACAGTCACAATCACGCAATCGCACAATCACGATCACACAATCACGATAACACAATCACGATCACACAATCACACAATCACACAATCACACAATCACACAATCACACAATCACACAATCACACAATCACACAATCACACAAACACACAATCACAATTACACAATCACACAATCACACAATCACACAATCACACAATTATACAATCACACAAGCACACCATCACTCAATCACACAATCACACACTCACACAATCACACAATCACACAATCACACAACCACACAACCACGCAATCACACAAGCACACAATCACTCAAACACACAATCACACACTCACACAATCACACAATCACACAATCACACAATCACACAATCACACAATCACACAATCACACAATCACACAATCACACAATCACACAATCACAATCACACAAGCACAATCACACAATCGCGGTCACACAGTAACGGTCACACAATCACACATTCACACAATCCCACAATCACAATCACACAATCACAATCACACAATCACACAGTCACACAATCACACAGTCACAATCACGCAATCGCACAATCACGATCACACAATCACGATAACACAATCACGATCACACAATCACGATCGCACAACCACTCAATCACACAATCACGCAATCACACAATTACACAATCACACAATCACACAATCACGAAATCACACAATCACACAATCTCACAATCACGCAATCACACAATCACACAATCACACAATCACACAATCACACAATCACACAATCACACAATCACGAAATCACACAATCACACAATCCCACAATCACAATCACACAATCACAATCACACAATCACACAGTCACAATCACGCAATCGCACAATCACGATCACACAATCACGATAACACAATTACGATCACACAATCACGATCGCACAACCACTCAATCACACAATCACGCAATCACACAATTACACAATCACACAATCACACAATCACACAATCACAAAATCACACAATCACACAATCACACAATCACACAATCACACAATCAAACAATCACACAATCACACAATCACGGCCACACAATCACACATTCACACAATCACACAATCACACAATCACACAATCACACAATCACACAATCACACAATCACGCAATCACAATTACACAGTCACACAATCACACAATCACGCAATCACAAAATCACACAATCACACAACCACACAACCACACAATCACACAAGCACACAATCACACAATCACACAATCACAATTACACAATCACACAATCACACAATCACACAATCACACAATCACACCATCACACAATCACACAATCACACAATCACACAATCACACAATCACACAATCACACAATCACACAATCACAATCACACAATCACAATCACACAATCACAATCACACAATCACAATCACACAATCACAATCACAATCACACAATCACAATCACACAATCACAATCACACAATCACACAGTACACACAATCACAATCACACAATCACACAATCACACAAGCACACAAGCACGCAATCAGTCAATCACACAATCACACAATCACACAATCACACAATCACACAATCACACAATCAGACAAGCACACAATCACTCAATCACACAATCACACAATCACACAATCGCACAGTCACACAATCACACAATCACACAATCACACAATCACACAATCACACAATCACACAAGCACACAATCACACAATCACACAATCACACAATCACACAATCACACAATAACACAATCACACAATCACACAATCACACAATCACACAGTACACACAATCACAATCACACAATCACACAATCACAATTACACAATCACACAATCACACAATCACACAGTACACACAATCACACAATCACACAATCAAAATTTCACAATCACACAATCACACAATCAAAATTACACAATCACACAATCACACAATCACACAATCACACAATCACACAGTCACACAATCACACAATCACACAATCACACAATCACACAATCACGTAATCACACAATCACACAATCACACAATCACAATTACACAATCACACAATCACACAGTCACACAATCGCACAATCACACAATCACACAATCACACAATCACACAATCACACAATCACACAATCACACAATCACACAATCACACAATCACACAATCACACAATCACACAATCACACAATCACACAAGCACACAGTCACTCAATCACACAATCACACAATCACACAATCACACAGTCACACAGTACACACAATCACAATCACACAATCACACAATCACAATTACACAATCACACAATCACACAATCACACAATCACACAATCACACAATCACACAATCACACAATCACACAGTCACACAATCACACAATCACACAATCACACAGTCACACAACCACACAATCACGCAATCACACAATCACACAATCACACAACCACACAACCACACAATCACACAAGCACACAATCACACAATCACACAATCACAATTACACAATCACACAATCACACAATCACACAATCACACAATCACACAATCACACAATCACACAATTACACAATCACACAATCACAATCACACAAGCACAATCACACAATCGCGGTCACACAATCACGGTCACACAGTAACGGTCACACAATCACACATTCACACAATCCCACAATCACACAATCACACAGTCACACAATCACACAATCACACAATCACACAATCACACAATCACGTAATCACACAATCACACAATCACACAATCACAATTACACAATCACACAATCACACAGTCACACAATCGCACAATCACACAATCACACAATCACACAATCACACAATCACACAATCACACAATCACACAATCACACAATCACACAATCACACAATCACACAATCACACAATCACACAATCACACAAGCACACAGTCACTCAATCACACAATCACACAATCACACAATCACACAGTCACACAGTACACACAATCACAATCACACAATCACACAATCACAATTACACAATCACACAATCACACAATCACACAATCACACAATCACACAATCACACAATCACACAATCACACAGTCACACAATCACACAATCACACAATCACACAGTCACACAACCACACAATCACGCAATCACACAATCACACAATCACACAACCACACAACCACACAATCACACAAGCACACAATCACACAATCACACAATCACAATTACACAATCACACAATCACACAATCACACAATCACACAATCACACAATCACACAATCACACAATTACACAATCACACAATCACAATCACACAAGCACAATCACACAATCGCGGTCACACAATCACGGTCACACAGTAACGGTCACACAATCACACATTCACACAATCCCACAATCACAATCACACAATCACACAGTCACAATCACGCAATCGCACAATCACGATCACACAATCACGATAACACAATCACGATCACACAATCACGATCGCACAATCACGATCGCACAACCACTCAATCACACAATCACGCAATCACACAATTACACAATCACACAATCACACAGTTATACAATCACAATAGCACACCATCACTCAATCACACAATCACACAATCACACAATCACACAACCACACAATCACACAATCACACAATCACACAATCACGAAATCACACAATCACACAATCACACAATCACACAATCACAATTACACAATCACACAATCACACAATCACACAATCACACAATCACACAAGCACACCATCACTCAATCACACAATCACACACTCACACAATCACACAATCACACAATCACACAACCACACAACCACGCAATCACACAAGCACACAATCACTCAATCACACAATCACACACTCACACAATCACACAGTCACAATCACACAATCACACAATCACACAATCACACAATCACACAATCACACAATCACACAATCACACAATCACACAATCACACAATCACACAATCACACAATCACAATCACACAAGCACAATCACACAATCACACAGTCACAATCACGCAATCGCACAATCACGATCACACAATCACGATAACACAATTACGATCACACAATCACGATCGCACAACCACTCAATCACACAATCACGCAATCACACAATTACACAATCACACAATCACACAATCACACAATCACAAAATCACACAATCACACAATCACACAATCACACAATCACACAATCAAACAATCACACAATCACACAATCACGGCCACACAATCACACATTCACACAATCACACAATCACACAATCACACAATCACACAATCACACAATCACACAATCACACAATCACGCAATCACAATTACACAATCACACAATCACACAATCACGCAATCACAAAATCACACAATCACACAACCACACAACCACACAATCACACAAGCACACAATCACACAATCACACAATCACAATTACACAATCACACAATCACACAATCACACAATCACACAATCACACCATCACACAATCACACAATCACACAATCACACAATCACACAATCACACAATCACACAATCACACAATCACAATCACACAATCACAATCACACAATCACAATCACACAATCACAATCACACAATCACAATCACACAATCACACAGTACACACAATCACAATCACACAATCACACAATCACACAAGCACACAAGCACGCAATCAGTCAATCACACAATCACACAATCACACAATCACACAATCACACAATCACACAATCAGACAAGCACACAATCACTCAATCACACAATCACACAATCACACAATCGCACAGTCACACAATCACACAATCACACAATCACACAATCACACAATCACACAATCACACAAGCACACAATCACACAATCACACAATCACACAATCACACAATCACACAATAACACAATCACACAATCACACAATCACACAATCACACAGTACACACAATCACAATCACACAATCACACAATCACAATTACACAATCACACAATCACACAATCACACAGTACACACAATCACACAATCACACAATCAAAATTTCACAATCACACAATCACACAATCAAAATTACACAATCACACAATCACACAATCACACAATCACACAATCACACAGTCACACAATCACACAATCACACAATCACACAATCACACAATCACGTAATCACACAATCACACAATCACACAATCACAATTACACAATCACACAATCACACAGTCACACAATCGCACAATCACACAATCACACAATCACACAATCACACAATCACACAATCACACAATCACACAATCACACAATCACACAATCACACAATCACACAATCACACAATCACACAATCACACAAGCACACAGTCACTCAATCACACAATCACACAATCACACAATCACACAGTCACACAGTACACACAATCACAATCACACAATCACACAATCACAATTACACAATCACACAATCACACAATCACACAATCACACAATCACACAATCACACAATCACACAATCACACAGTCACACAATCACACAATCACACAATCACACAGTCACACAACCACACAATCACGCAATCACACAATCACACAATCACACAACCACACAACCACACAATCACACAAGCACACAATCACACAATCACACAATCACAATTACACAATCACACAATCACACAATCACACAATCACACAATCACACAATCACACAATCACACAATTACACAATCACACAATCACAATCACACAAGCACAATCACACAATCGCGGTCACACAATCACGGTCACACAGTAACGGTCACACAATCACACATTCACACAATCCCACAATCACAATCACACAATCACACAGTCACAATCACGCAATCGCACAATCACGATCACACAATCACGATAACACAATCACGATCACACAATCACGATCGCACAACCACTCAATCACACAATCACGCAATCACACAATTACACAATCACACAATCACACAGTTATACAATCACAATAGCACACCATCACTCAATCACACAATCACACAATCACACAATCACACAACCACACAATCACACAATCACACAATCACGAAATCACACAATCACACAATCACACAATCACACAATCACAATTACACAATCACACAATCACACAATCACACAATCACACAAGCACACCATCACTCAATCACACAATCACACACTCACACAATCACACAATCACACAATCACACAACCACACAACCACGCAATCACACAAGCACACAATCACTCAATCACACAATCACACACTCACACAATCACACAGTCACAATCACACAATCACACAATCACACAATCACACAATCACACAATCACACAATCACACAATCACACAATCACACAATCACACAATCACACAATCACAATCACACAAGCACAATCACACAATCACACAGTCACAATCACGCAATCGCACAATCAAGATCACACAATCACGATAACACAATCACGATCACACAATCACGATCGCACAACCACTCAATCACACAATCACGCAATCACACAATTACACAATCACACAATCACACAATCACACAATCACAAAATCACAAAATCACACAATCACACAATCACACAACCACACAATCACAATTACACAATCACACAATCACACAGTCACACAATCAAAATTACACAATCACACAATCACACAATCAAAATTACACAATCACACAATCACACAATCACGTAATCACACAATCACACAACCACACAATCACAATTACACAATCACACAATCACACAGTCACACAATCGCACAATCACACAATCACACAATCACACAATCACACACTCACACAATCACACAGTCACAATCACACAATCACACAATCACACAATCACACAATCACACAATCACTCAATCACACAATCACACAATCACACAATCACACAATCACAAAACCACACAATCACACAATCACACAATCACACAATCACGGTCACACAATCACACATTCACACAATCACACAATCACACAATCACACAATCACACAATCACACAGTCACACAATCACACAATCACACAGTCACACAATCACACAATCACACAATCACACAATCACACAATCACGTAATCACACAATCACACAATCACACAATCACAATTACACAATCACACAATCACACAGTCACAGAATCGCACAATCACACAATCACACAATCACAAAATCACACAATCACACAATCACACAATCACACAATCACACAATCACACAAGCACACAATCACACAATCACACAATCACTCAATCACACAATCACACAATCACACAATCACACAATCACACAATCACACAATCACACAATCACACAATCACACAGTACACACAATCACAATCACACAATCACACAATCACAATTACACAATCACACAATCACACAATCACAATTACACAATCACACAATCACACAATCACACAGTACACACAATCACAATCACACAATCACACAATCAAAATTACACAATCACACAATCACACAATCAAAATTACACAATCGCACAATCACACAATCACAATTACACAATCACACAATCACACAGTCACACAATCGCACAATCACACAATCACACAATCACACAATCACACAATCACACAATCACACAATCACACAATCACACAATCACACAATCACACAAGCACACAATCACTCAATCACACAATCACACAATCACACAATCACACAATCACACAATCACACAATCACACAATCACACAGTACACACAATCACACAGTACACACAATCACAATCACACAATCACACAATCACAATTACACAATCACACAATCACACAATCACACAATCACACAATCACACAATCACACAATCACACAATCACACAGTCACACAATCACACAATCACACAATCACACAGTCACACAATCACACAATCACGCAATCACGCAATCACACAATCACACAATCACACAACCACACAACCACACAATCACACAAGAACACAATCACACAATCACAATTACACAATCACACAATCACACAATCACACAATCACGGTCACACAGTCACACAATCACACAGTCACAATCACGCAATCGCACAATCACGATCACACAATCACGATCACACAATCACACAATCACACAATCACACAATCACACAATCACACAATCACACAATCACACAATCACACAATCACAATCAACAAGCACAATCACACAATCGCGGTCACACAATCACGGTCACACAGTAACGGTCACACAATCACACATTCACACAATCCCACAATCACAATCACACAATCACAATCACACAGTCACAATCACGCAATCGCACAATCACGATCACACAATCACGATAACACAATCACGATCACACAATCACGATCGCACAACCACTCAATCACACAATCACGCAATCACACAATTACACAATCACACAATCACACAATCACGAAATCACACAATCACACAATCACACAATCACACAATCACACAATCACACAATCACACAATCACACAATCACACAATCACACAATCACACAATCACGAAATCACACAATCACACAATCACACAATCACACAATCACAATTACACAATCACACAATCACACAATCACACAATCACACAAGCACACAATCACTCAATCACACAATCACACACTCACACAATCACACAGTCACAATCACACAATCACACAATCACACAATCACACAATCACACAATCACACAATCACACAATCACACAATCACACAATCACACAATCACACAATCACACAATCACACAATCACAATCACACAAGCACAATCACACAATCGCGGTCACACAATCACGGTCACACGGTAACGGTCACACAATCACACATTCACACAATCCCACAATCACAATCACACAATCACAATCACACAATCACACAGTCACAATCACGCAATCGCACAATCAAGATCACACAATCACGATAACACAATCACGATCGCACAACCACTCAATCACACAATCACGCAATCACACAATTACACAATCACACAATCACACAATCACACAATCACAAAATCACACAATCACACAATCACACAATCACACAATCACACAATCAAACAATCACACAATCACACAATCACGGCCACACAATCACACATTCACACAATCACACAATCACACAATCACACAATCACACAATCACACAATCACACAATCACACAATTACACAATCACACAATCACACAATCACGCAATCACAATTACACAATCACACAATCACACAATCACGCAATCACAAAATCACACAAACACACAACCACACAACCGGACAATCACACAAGCACACAATCACACAATCACACAATCACACAATCACACAATCACACAATCACACAATCACAATTACACAATCACACAATCACACAATCACACAATCACACAAACACACCATCACACAATCACACAATCACACAATCACACAATCACACAATCACACAATCACACAATCACACAATCACACAATCACACAATCACACAATCACACAATCACGCAATCACACAATCACGCAATCACACAATCACAATCACACAATCACAATCACACAATCACACAATCACACAATCACACAATCACACAATCACACAAGCACACAATCACTCAATCACACAATCACACAATCACACAATCACACAATCACACAATCACACAATCACACAATCACACAGTACACACAATCACAATCACACAATCACACAATCACAATTACACAATCACACAATCACACAATCACACAATCACACAATCACACAATCACACAATCACACAATCACACAGTCACACAATCACACAATCACACAATCACACAGTCACACAATCACACAATAACGCAATCACGCAATCACACAATCACACAATCACACAACCACACAACCACACAATCACACAAGCACACAATCACACAATCACACAATCACAATTACACAATCACACAATCACACAATCACACAATCACACAATCACACAATCACGGTCACACAGTCACACAATCACACAGTCACAATCACGCAATCGCACAATCACGATCACACAATCACGATCACACAATCACACAATCACACAATCACACAGTCACACAATCACACAATCACACAATCACGAAATCACACAATCACACAATCTCACAATCACGCAATCACACAATCACACAATCACACAATCACACAATCACACAATCACACAATCACACAATCACGAAATCACACAATCACACAATCCCACAATCACAATCACACAATCACAATCACACAATCACACAGTCACAATCACGCAATCGCACAATCACGATCACACAATCACGATAACACAATTACGATCACACAATCACGATCGCACAACCACTCAATCACACAATCACGCAATCACACAATTACACAATCACACAATCACACAATCACACAATCACAAAATCACACAATCACACAATCACACAATCACACAATCATACAATCAAACAATCACACAATCACACAATCACGGCCACACAATCACACATTCACACAATCACACAATCACACAATCACACAATCACACAATCACACAATCACACAATCACGCAATCACAATTACACAATCACACAATCACACAATCACGCAATCACAAAATCACACAATCACACAACCACACAACCACACAATCACACAAGCACACAATCACACAATCACACAATCACAATTACACAATCACACAATCACACAATCACACAATCACACAATCACACCATCACACAATCACACAATCACACAATCACACAATCACACAATCACACAATCACACAATCACACAATCACACAATCACAATCACACAATCACAATCACACAATCACAATCACACAATCACAATCACACAATCACAATCACAATCACACAATCACAATCACACAATCACAATCACACAATCACAATCACACAATCACACAGTACACACAATCACAATCACACAATCACACAATCACACAAGCACACAAGCACGCAATCAGTCAATCACACAATCACACAATCACACAATCACACAATCACACAATCACACAATCAGACAAGCACACAATCACTCAATCACACAATCACACAATCACACAATCGCACAGTCACACAATCACACAATCACACAATCACACAATCACACAATCACACAATCACACAAGCACACAATCACACAATCACACAATCACACAATCACACAATCACACAATAACACAATCACACAATCACACAATCACACAATCACACAGTACACACAATCACAATCACACAATCACACAATCACAATTACACAATCACACAATCACACAATCACACAGTACACACAATCACACAATCACACAATCAAAATTTCACAATCACACAATCACACAATCAAAATTACACAATCACACAATCACACAATCACACAATCACACAATCACACAGTCACACAATCACACAATCACACAATCACACAATCACACAATCACGTAATCACACAATCACACAATCACACAATCACAATTACACAATCACACAATCACACAGTCACACAATCGCACAATCACACAATCACACAATCACACAATCACACAATCACACAATCACACAATCACACAATCACACAATCACACAATCACACAATCACACAATCACACAATCACACAATCACACAAGCACACAGTCACTCAATCACACAATCACACAATCACACAATCACACAGTCACACAGTACACACAATCACAATCACACAATCACACAATCACAATTACACAATCACACAATCACACAATCACACAATCACACAATCACACAATCACACAATCACACAATCACACAGTCACACAATCACACAATCACACAATCACACAGTCACACAACCACACAATCACGCAATCACACAATCACACAATCACACAACCACACAACCACACAATCACACAAGCACACAATCACACAATCACACAATCACAATTACACAATCACACAATCACACAATCACACAATCACACAATCACACAATCACACAATCACACAATTACACAATCACACAATCACAATCACACAAGCACAATCACACAATCGCGGTCACACAATCACGGTCACACAGTAACGGTCACACAATCACACATTCACACAATCCCACAATCACACAATCACACAGTCACACAATCACACAATCACACAATCACACAATCACACAATCACGTAATCACACAATCACACAATCACACAATCACAATTACACAATCACACAATCACACAGTCACACAATCGCACAATCACACAATCACACAATCACACAATCACACAATCACACAATCACACAATCACACAATCACACAATCACACAATCACACAATCACACAATCACACAATCACACAATCACACAATCACACAAGCACACAGTCACTCAATCACACAATCACACAATCACACAATCACACTGTCACACAGTACACACAATCACAATCACACAATCACACAATCACAATTACACAATCACACAATCACACAATCACACAATCACACAATCACACAATCACACAATCACACAATCACACAGTCACACAATCACACAATCACACAATCACACAGTCACACAACCACACAATCACGCAATCACACAATCACACAATCACACAACCACACAACCACACAATCACACAAGCACACAATCACACAATCACACAATCACAATTACACAATCACACAATCACACAATCACACAATCACACAATCACACAATCACACAATCACACAATTACACAATCACACAATCACAATCACACAAGCACAATCACACAATCGCGGTCACACAATCACAATCACACAAGCACAATCACACAATCGCGGTCACACAATCACGGTCACACAGTAACGGTCACACAATCACACATTCACACAATCCCACAATCACAATCACACAATCACACAGTCACAATCACGCAATCGCACAATCACGATCACACAATCACGATAACACAATCACGATCACACAATCACGATCGCACAATCACGATCGCACAACCACTCAATCACACAATCACGCAATCACACAATTACACAATCACACAATCACACAGTTATACAATCACAATAGCACACCATCACTCAATCACACAATCACACAATCACACAATCACACAACCACACAATCACACAATCACACAATCACACAATCACGAAATCACACAATCACACAATCACACAATCACACAATCACAATTACACAATCACACAATCACACAATCACACAATCACACAAGCACACCATCACTCAATCACACAATCACACACTCACACAATCACACAATCACACAATCACACAACCACACAACCACGCAATCACACAAGCACACAATCACTCAATCACACAATCACACACTCACACAATCACACAGTCACAATCACACAATCACACAATCACACAATCACACAATCACACAATCACACAATCACACAATCACACAATCACACAATCACACAATCACACAATCACACAATCACACAATCACAATCACACAAGCACAATCACACAATCACACAGTCACAATCACGCAATCGCACAATCACGATCACACAATCACGATAACACAATTACGATCACACAATCACGATCGCACAACCACTCAATCACACAATCACGCAATCACACAATTACACAATCACACAATCACACAATCACACAATCACAAAATCACACAATCACACAATCACACAATCACACAATCACACAATCAAACAATCACACAATCACACAATCACGGCCACACAATCACACATTCACACAATCACACAATCACACAATCACACAATCACACAATCACACAATCACACAATCACACAATCACACAATCACGCAATCACAATTACACAATCACACAATCACACAATCACGCAATCACAAAATCACACAATCACACAACCACACAACCACACAATCACACAAGCACACAATCACACAATCACACAATCACAATTACACAATCACACAATCACACAATCACACAATCACACAATCACACCATCACACAATCACACAATCACACAATCACACAATCACACAATCACACAATCACACAATCACACAATCACAATCACACAATCACAATCACACAATCACAATCACACAATCACAATCACACAATCACAATCACAATCACACAATCACAATCACACAATCACAATCACACAATCACACAGTACACACAATCACAATCACACAATCACACAATCACACAAGCACACAAGCACGCAATCAGTCAATCACACAATCACACAATCACACAATCACACAATCACACAATCACACAATCAGACAAGCACACAATCACTCAATCACACAATCACACAATCACACAATCGCACAGTCACACAATCACACAATCACACAATCACACAATCACACAATCACACAATCACACAAGCACACAATCACACAATCACACAATCACACAATCACACAATCACACAATAACACAATCACACAATCACACAATCACACAATCACACAGTACACACAATCACAATCACACAATCACACAATCACAATTACACAATCACACAATCACACAATCACGCAGTACACACAATCACACAATCACACAATCAAAATTTCACAATCACACAATCACACAATCAAAATTACACAATCACACAATCACACAATCACACAATCACACAATCACACAGTCACACAATCACACAATCACACAATCACACAATCACACAATCACGTAATCACACAATCACACAATCACACAATCACAATTACACAATCACACAATCACACAGTCACACAATCGCACAATCACACAATCACACAATCACACAATCACACAATCACACAATCACACAATCACACAATCACACAATCACACAATCACACAATCACACAAGCACACAGTCACTCAATCACACAATCACACAATCACACAATCACACAGTCACACAGTACACACAATCACAATCACACAATCACACAATCACAATTACACAATCACACAATCACACAATCACACAATCACACAATCACACAATCACACAATCACACAATCACACAGTCACACAATCACACAATCACACAATCACACAGTCACACAACCACACAATCACGCAATCACACAATCACACAATCACACAACCACACAACCACACAATCACACAAGCACACAATCACACAATCACACAATCACAATTACACAATCACACAATCACACAATCACACAATCACACAATCACACAATCACACAATCACACAATTACACAATCACACAATCACAATCACACAAGCACAATCACACAATCGCGGTCACACAATCACGGTCACACAGTAACGGTCACACAATCACACATTCACACAATCCCACAATCACAATCACACAATCACACAGTCACAATCACGCAATCGCACAATCACGATCACACAATCACGATAACACAATCACGATCACACAATCACGATCGCACAATCACGATCGCACAACCACTCAATCACACAATCACGCAATCACACAATTACACAATCACACAATCACACAGTTATACAATCACAATAGCACACCATCACTCAATCACACAATCACACAATCACACAATCACACAACCACACAATCACACAATCACACAATCACACAATCACGAAATCACACAATCACACAATCACACAATCACACAATCACACAATCACAATTACACAATCACACAATCACACAATCACACAATCACACAAGCACACCATCACTCAATCACACAATCACACACTCACACAATCACACAATCACACAATCACACAACCACACAACCACGCAATCACACAAGCACACAATCACTCAATCACACAATCACACACTCACACAATCACACAGTCACAATCACACAATCACACAATCACACAATCACACAATCACACAATCACACAATCACACAATCACACAATCACACAATCACACAATCACACAATCACACAATCACAATCACACAAGCACAATCACACAATCGCGGTCACACAATCACGGTCACACGGTAACGGTCACACAATCACACATTCACACAATCCCACAATCACAATCACACAATCACAATCACACAATCACACAGTCACAATCACGCAATCGCACAATCAAGATCACACAATCACGATAACACAATCACGATCACACAATCACGATCGCACAACCACTCAATCACACAATCACGCAATCACACAATTACACAATCACACAATCACACAATCACACAATCACAAAATCACAAAATCACACAATCACACAATCACACAACCACACAATCACAATTACACAATCACACAATCACACAGTCACACAATCAAAATTACACAATCACACAATCACACAATCAAAATTACACAATCACACAATCACACAATCACACAATCACACAGTCACACAATCACACAATCACACAATCACACAATCACGTAATCACACAATCACACAACCACACAATCACAATTACACAATCACACAATCACACAGTCACACAATCGCACAATCACACAATCACACAATCACACAATCACACACTCACACAATCACACAGTCACAATCACACAATCACACAATCACACAATCACACAATCACACAATCACTCAATCACACAATCACACAATCACACAATCACACAATCACAAAACCACACAATCACACAATCACACAATCACACAATCACGGTCACACAATCACACATTCACACAATCACACAATCACACAATCACACAATCACACAATCACACAGTCACACAATCACACAATCACACAGTCACACAATCACACAATCACACAATCACACAATCACACAATCACGTAATCACACAATCACACAATCACACAATCACAATTACACAATCACACAATCACACAGTCACAGAATCGCACAATCACACAATCACACAATCACAAAATCACACAATCACACAATCACACAATCACACAATCACACAATCACACAAGCACACAATCACACAATCACACAATCACTCAATCACACAATCACACAATCACACAATCACACAATCACACAATCACACAATCACACAATCACACAATCACACAGTACACACAATCACAATCACACAATCACACAATCACAATTACACAATCACACAATCACACAATCACAATTACACAATCACACAATCACACAATCACACAGTACACACAATCACAATCACACAATCACACAATCAAAATTACACAATCACACAATCACACAATCAAAATTACACAATCGCACAATCACACAATCACAATTACACAATCACACAATCACACAGTCACACAATCGCACAATCACACAATCACACAATCACACAATCACACAATCACACAATCACACAATCACACAATCACACAATCACACAAGCACACAATCACTCAATCACACAATCACACAATCACACAATCACACAATCACACAATCACACAATCACACAATCACACAGTACACACAATCACAATCACACAATCACACAATCACAATTACACAATCACACAATCACACAATCACACAATCACACAATCACACAATCACACAATCACACAATCACACAGTCACACAATCACACAATCACACAATCACACAGTCACACAATCACACAATCACGCAATCACGCAATCACACAATCACACAATCACACAACCACACAACCACACAATCACACAAGAACACAATCACACAATCACACAATCACAATTACACAATCACACAATCACACAATCACACAATCACACAATCACACAATCACGGTCACACAGTCACACAATCACACAGTCACAATCACGCAATCGCACAATCACGATCACACAATCACGATCACACAATCACACAATCACACAATCACACAATCACACAATCACACAATCACACAATCACACAATCACACAATCACACAATCACAATCAACAAGCACAATCACACAATCGCGGTCACACAATCACGGTCACACAGTAACGGTCACACAATCACACATTCACACAATCCCACAATCACAATCACACAATCACAATCACACAGTCACAATCACGCAATCGCACAATCACGATCACACAATCACGATAACACAATCACGATCACACAATCACGATCGCACAACCACTCAATCACACAATCACGCAATCACACAATTACACAATCACACAATCACACAATCACGAAATCACACAATCACACAATCACACAATCACACAATCACACAATCACACAATCACACAATCACACAATCACACAATCACACAATCACACAATCACACAATCACGAAATCACACAATCACACAATCACACAATCACACAATCACAATTACACAATCACACAATCACACAATCACACAATCACACAAGCACACAATCACTCAATCACACAATCACACACTCACACAATCACACAGTCACAATCACACAATCACACAATCACACAATCACACAATCACACAATCACACAATCACACAATCACACAATCACACAATCACACAATCACACAATCACACAATCACACAATCACAATCACACAAGCACAATCACACAATCGCGGTCACACAATCACGGTCACACGGTAACGGTCACACAATCACACATTCACACAATCCCACAATCACAATCACACAATCACAATCACACAATCACAATCACACAATCACACAGTCACAATCACGCAATCGCACAATCAAGATCACACAATCACGATAACACAATCACGATCACACAATCACGATCGCACAACCACTCAATCACACAATCACGCAATCACACAATTACACAATCACACAATCACACAATCACACAATCACAAAATCACACAATCACACAATCACACAATCACACAATCACACAATCAAACAATCACACAATCACACAATCACGGCCACACAATCACACATTCACACAATCACACAATCACACAATCACACAATCACACAATCACACAATCACACAATCACACAATTACACAATCACACAATCACACAATCACGCAATCACAATTACACAATCACACAATCACACAATCACGCAATCACAAAATCACACAAACACACAACCACACAACCGGACAATCACACAAGCACACAATCACACAATCACACAATCACACAATCACACAATCACACAATCACAATTACACAATCACACAATCACACAATCACACAATCACACAAACACACCATCACACAATCACACAATCACACAATCACACAATCACACAATCACACAATCACACAATCACACAATCACACAATCACACAATCACACAATCACACAATCACACAATCACACAATCACACAATCACACAATCACACAATCACAATCACACAATCACAATCACACAATCACAATCACACAATCACAATCACACAATCACAATCACACAATCACAATCACACAATCACAATCACACAATCACAATCACACAATCACAATCACACAATCACAATCACACAATCACAATCACACAATCACAATCACACAATCACAATCACACAATCACAATCACACAATCACAATCACACAATCACAATCACACAATCACAATCACACAATCACAATCACACAATCACAATCACACAATCACAATCACACAATCACAATCACACAATCACAATCACACAATCACAATCACACAGTGACAATCACACAGTCACAATCACACAATCACAATCACACAATCACAATCACACAATCACAATCACACAATCACAATCACACAATCACAATCACACAATCACACAGTCCCACAGTCACACAGTCACACAATCACACAATCGCACAATCACACAATCACACAATCACACAATCACACAATCACGGTCACACAATCACACAGTCACACAATCACACAGTAACACAATCACAAAATCACAAAATCACGCAATCACACAATCACACAATCACACAATCACACAATCACACAATCACACAATCACACAATCACACAATCACACAATCACACAATCACAAAATCACACAATCACACAATCACACAATCACACAATCACACAGTCACACAATCACACAATCACACAATGACACAATCACACAATCACGTAATCACACAATCACACAATCACACAATCACACAATCACACAGTCACACAATCGCACAATCACACAATCACACAATCACACAATCACGCAATCACACAATCACACAATCACACAATCACACAAGCACACAGTCACTCAATCACACAATCACACAATCACACAATCACACAATCACACAATCACACAATCACACAGTACACACAATCACAATCACACAATCACACAATCACAATTACACAATCACACAATCACACAATCACACAATCACACAATCACACAATCACACAATCACACAATCACACAGTCACACAATCGCACAATCACACAATCACACAATCACACAATCACGCAATCACACAATCACACAATCACACAATCACACAATCACACAATCACACAATCACTCAATCACACAATCACACAATCACACAATCACACAATCACAAAATCACACAATCACACAATCACACAATCACACAATCACGGTCACACAATCACACATTCACACAATCACACAATCACACAATCACTCAATCACACAATCACACAATCACACAATCACACAATCAAACAATCACACAATCAAACAATCACACAATCACACAATCTCACAATCACACAATCACACAACCACACAATCACACAACCACACAATCACACAATCACACAATCACACAATCACACAATCACACAATCACACAATCACACAATCACACAATCACACAATCACACAATCACACAAGCACACAGTCACACAATCACACAATCACACAATCACACAATCACACAATCACACAGTACACACAATCACAATCACACAATCACACAATCACAATTACACAATCACACAATCACACAATCACAATTACACAATCACACAATCACACAATCACACAGTACACACAATCACAATCACACAATCACACAATCAAAATTACACAATCACACAATCACACAATCAAAATTACACAATCGCACAATCACACAATCACAATTACACAATCACACAATCACACAGTCACACAATCGCACAATCACACAATCACACAATCACACAATCACACAATCACACAATCACACAATCACACAATCACACAATCACACAATCACACAAGCACACAATCACTCAATCACACAATCACACAATCACACAATCACACAATCACACAATCACACAATCACACAATCACACAATCACACAATCACACAGTACACACAATCACAATCACACAATCACACAATCACAATTACACAATCACACAATCACACAATCACACAATCACACAATCACACAATCACACAATCACACAATCACACAGTCACACAATCACACAATCACACAATCACACAGTCACACAATCACACAATCACGCAATCACGCAATCACACAATCACACAATCACACAACCACACAACCACACAATCACACAAGCACACAATCACACAATCACACAATCACAATTACACAATCACACAATCACACAATCACACAATCACACAATCACACAATCACGGTCACACAGTCACACAATCACACAGTCACAATCACGCAATCGCACAATCACGATCACACAATCACGATCACACAATCACACAATCACACAATCACACAATCACACAATCACACAATCACACAATCACACACTCACACAATCACACAGTCACAATCACACAATCACACAATCACACAATCACACAATCACACAATCACACAATCACACAATCACACAATCACACAATCACACAATCACACAATCACAATCACACAAGCACAATCACACAATCGCGGTCACACAATCACGGTCACACGGTAACGGTCACACAATCACACATTCACACAATCCCACAATCACAATCACACAATCACAATCACACAATCACACAGTCACAATCACGCAATCGCACAATCAAGATCACACAATCACGATAACACAATCACGATCACACAATCACGATCGCACAACCACTCAATCACACAATCACGCAATCACACAATTACACAATCACACAATCACACAATCACACAATCACAAAATCACACAATCACACAATCACACAACCACACAATCACACAATCACACAATCACACAAGCACACAATCACTCAATCACACAATCACACAGTACACACAATCACAATCACACAATCACTCAATCACACAATCACACAATCACACAATCACACAATCACACAATCACACAATCACACAATCACACAATCACACAGTACACACAATCACAATCACACAATCACACAATCACAATTACACAATCACACAGTACACACAATCACAATCACACAATCACACAATCACAATTACACAATCACACAATCACACAATCACAATTACACAATCACACAATCACACAATCACACAGTACACACAATCACAATCACACAATCACACAATCAAAATTACACAATCACACAATCACACAATCAAAATTACACAATCGCACAATCACACAATCACAATTACACAATCACACAATCACACAGTCACACAATCGCACAATCACACAATCACACAATCACACAATCACACAATCACACAAGCACACAATCACTCAATCACACAATCACACAATCACACAATCACACAATCACACAATCACACAATCACACAATCACACAGTACACACAATCACAATCACACAATCACACAATCACAATTACACAATCACACAATCACACAATCACACAATCACACAATCACACAATCACACAATCACACAATCACACAATCACACAGTCACACAATCACACAATCACACAATCACACAGTCACACAATCACACAATCACGCAATCACGCAATCACACAATCACACAATCACACAACCACACAACCACACAATCACACAAGCACACAATCACACAATCACACAATCACAATTACACAATCACACAATCACACAATCACACAATCACACAATCACACAATCACACAATCACGGTCACACAGTCACACAATCACACAGTCACAATCACGCAATCGCACAATCACGATCACACAATCACGATCACACAATCACACAATCACACAATCACACAATCACACAATCACACAATCACACAATCACACAATCACACAATCACACAATCACACAATCACAATCAACAAGCACAATCACACAATCGCGGTCACACAATCACGGTCACACAGTAACGGTCACACAATCACACATTCACACAATCCCACAATCACAATCACACAATCACAATCACACAGTCACAATCACGCAATCGCACAATCACGATCACACAATCACGATCACACAATCACGATCACACAATCACGATCGCACAACCACTCAATCACACAATCACGCAATCACACAATTACACAATCACACAATCACACAATCACGAAATCACACAATCACACAATCACACAATCACACAATCACACAATCACACAATCACACAATCACACAATCACACAATCACACAATCACACAATCACACAATCACGAAATCACACAATCACACAATCACACAATCACACAATCACAATTACACAATCACACAATCACACAATCACACAATCACACAAGCACACCATCACTCAATCACACAATCACACACTCACACAATCACACAATCACACAATCACACAACCACACAACCACGCAATCACACAAGCACACAATCACTCAATCACACAATCACACACTCACACAATCACACAGTCACAATCACACAATCACACAATCACACAATCACACAATCACACAATCACACAATCACACAATCACACAATCACACAATCACACAATCACACAATCACAATCACACAAGCACAATCACACAATCGCGGTCACACAATCACGGTCACACGGTAACGGTCACACAATCACACATTCACACAATCCCACAATCACAATCACACAATCACAATCACACAATCACACAGTCACAATCACGCAATCGCACAATCAAGATCACACAATCACGATAACACAATCACGATAACACAATCACGATCACACAATCACGATCGCACAACCACTCAATCACACAATCACGCAATCACACAATTACACAATCACACAATCACACAATCACACAATCACAAAATCACACAATCACACAATCACACAATCACACAATCACACAATCAAACAATCACACAATCACACAATCACGGCCACACAATCACACATTCACACAATCACACAATCACACAATCACACAATCACACAATCACACAATCACACAATCACACAATCACACAATCACACAATCACGCAATCACAATTACACAATCACACAATCACACAATCACGCAATCACAAAATCACACAAACACACAACCACACAACCGGACAATCACACAAGCACACAATCACACAATCACACAATCACAATTACACAATCACACAATCACACAATCACACAATCACACAATCACACCATCACACAATCACACAATCACACAATCACACAATCACACAATCACACAATCACACAATCACACAATCACACAATCACACAATCACACAATCACACAATCACACAATCACACAATCACACAATCACACAATCACACAATCACACAATCACACAATCACACAATCACACAATCACACAATCACACAATCACACAATCACAATCACACAATCACAATCACACAATCACAATCACACAATCACAATCACACAATCACAATCACACAATCACAATCACACAATCACAATCACACAATCACAATCACACAATCACAATCACACAATCACAATCACACAATCACAATCACACAATCACAATCACACAATCACAATCACACAATCACAATCACACAATCACAATCACACAATCACAATCACACAATCACAATCACACAATCACAATCACACAATCACAATCACACAGTCACAATCACACAGTCACAATCACACAATCACAATCACACAATCACAATCACACAATCACAATCACACAATCACAATCACACAATCACAATCACACAATCGCAATCACACAATCACACAGTCCCACAGTCACACAGTCACACAATCACACAATCACACAATCACACAATCACACAATCACACAATCACACAATCACGGTCACACAATCACACAGTCACACAATCACACAGTAACACAATCACAAAATCACAAAATCACGCAATCACACAATCACACAATCACACAATCACACAATCACACAATCACACAATCACACAATCACACAATCACACAATCACACAATCACAAAATCACACAATCACACAATCACACAATCACACAATCACACAGTCACATAATCACACAATCACACAATCACACAATCACACAATCACGTAATCACACAATCACACAATCACACAATCACAAACACACAATCACACAATCACACAGTCACACAATCGCACAATCACACAATCACACAATCACACAATCACGCAATCACACAATCACACAATCACACAATCACACAAGCACACAGTCACTCAATCACACAATCACACAATCACACAATCACACAATCACACAATCACACAATCACACAATCACACAATCACACAGTACACACAATCACAATCACACAATCACACAATCACAATTACACAATCACACAATCACACAATCACACAATCACACAATCACACAATCACACAATCACACAGTCACACAATCGCACAATCACACAATCACACAATCACACAATCACGCAATCACACAATCACACAATCGCACAATCACACAATCACACAATCACACAATCACGGCCACACAATCACACATTCACACAATCACACAATCACACAATCACACACTCACACAATCACACAGTCACAATCACACAATCACACAATCACACAATCACACAATCACTCAATCACACAATCACACAATCACACAATCACACAATCACAAAATCACACAATCACACAATCACACAATCACACAATCACGGTCACACAATCACACATTCACACAATCACACAATCACACAATCACTCAATCACACAATCACACAATCACACAATCACACAATCAAACAATCACACAATCAAACAATCACACAATCACACAATCTCACAATCACACAATCACACAACCACACAATCACACAACCACACAATCACACAATCACACAATCACACAATCACACAATCACACAATCACACAATCACACAATCACACAATCACACAATCACACAAGCACACAGTCACACAATCACACAATCACACAATCACACAATCACACAATCACACAGTACACACAATCACAATCACACAATCACACAATCACAATTACACAATCACACAATCACACAATCACAATTACACAATCACACAATCACACAATCACACAGTACACACAATCACAATCACACAATCACACAATCAAAATTACACAATCACACAATCACACAATCAAAATTACACAATCGCACAATCACACAATCACAATTACACAATCACACAATCACACAGTCACACAATCGCACAATCACACAATCACACAATCACACAATCACACAATCACACAATCACACAATCACACAATCACACAATCACACAATCACACAATCACACAAGCACACAATCACTCAATCACACAATCACACAATCACACAATCACACAATCACACAATCACACAATCACACAATCACACAGTACACACAATCACAATCACACAATCACACAATCACAACTACACAATCACACAATCACACAATCACACAATCACACAATCACACAATCACACAATCACACAATCACACAGTCACACAATCACACAATCACACAATCACACAGTCACACAATCACACAATCACGCAATCACGCAATCACACAATCACACAATCACACAACCACACAACCACACAATCACACAAGCACACAATCACACAATCACACAATCACAATTACACAATCACACAATCACACAATCACACAATCACACAATCACGGTCACACAGTCACACAATCACACAGTCACAATCACGCAATCGCACAATCACGATCACACAATCACGATCACACAATCACACAATCACACAATCACACAATCACACAATCACACAATCACACAATCACACAATCACACAATCACACAATCACAATCAACAAGCACAATCACACAATCGCGGTCACACAATCACGGTCACACAGTAACGGTCACACAATCACACATTCACACAATCCCACAATCACAATCACACAGTCACAATCACGCAATCGCACAATCACGATCACACAATTACGATAACACAATCACGATCACACAATCACGATCGCACAACCACTCAATCACACAATCACACAATCACACAATCACACAATCACAATTACACAATCACACAATCACACAATCACACAATCACACAAGCACACCATCACTCAATCACACAATCACACACTCACACAATCACACAATCACACAATCACACAACCACACAACCACGCAATCACACAAGCACACAATCACTCAATCACACAATCACACACTCACACAATCACACAGTCACAATCACACAATCACACAATCACACAATCACACAATCACACAATCACACAATCACACAATCACACAATCACACAATCACAATCACACAAGCACAATCACACAATCGCGGTCACACAATCACGGTCACACGGTAACGGTCACACAATCACACATTCACACAATCCCACAATCACAATCACACAATCACAATCACACAATCACACAGTCACAATCACGCAATCGCACAATCAAGATCACACAATCACGATAACACAATCACGATCACACAATCACGATCGCACAACCACTCAATCACACAATCACACAATCACACAATCACAAAATCACACAATCACACAATCACACAATCACACAATCACACAGTCACACAATCACACAATCACACAATCACACAATCACACAATCACGTAATCACACAATCACACAATCACACAATCACAAACACACAATCACACAATCACACAGTCACACAATCGCACAATCACACAATCACACAATCACACAATCACGCAATCACACAATCACACAATCACACAATCACACAAGCACACAGTCACTCAATCACACAATCACACAATCACACAATCACACAATCACACAATCACACAATCACACAATCACACAGTACACACAATCACAATCACACAATCACACAATCACAATTACACAATCACACAATCACACAATCACACAATCACACAATCACACAATCACACAATCACACAATCACACAGTCACACAATCGCACAATCACACAATCACACAATCACACAATCACGCAATCACACAATCACACAATCGCACAATCACACAATCACACAATCACACAATCACGGCCACACAATCACACATTCACACAATCACACAATCACACAATCACACACTCACACAATCACACAGTCACAATCACACAATCACACAATCACACAATCACACAATCACTCAATCACACAATCACACAATCACACAATCACGTAATCACACAATCACACAATCACACAATCACAAACACACAATCACACAATCACACAGTCACACAATCGCACAATCACACAATCACACAATCACACAATCACGCAATCACACAATCACACAATCACACAATCACACAATCACACAATCACACAATCACACAATCACACAATCACACAAGCACACAGTCACACAATCACACAATCACACAATCACACAATCACACAATCACACAGTACACACAATCACAATCACACAATCACACAATCACAATTACACAATCACACAATCACACAATCACACAATCACAATTACACAATCACACAATCACACAATCACACAGTACACACAATCACAATCACACAATCACACAATCAAAATTACACAATCACACAATCACACAATCAAAATTACACAATCACACAATCACACAATCACACAATCATACAATCACACAATCACACAGTCACACAATCACACAATCACACAATCACACAATCACACAATCACACAATCACGTAATCACACAATCACACAATCACACAATCACAATTACTCAATCACACAATCACACAGTCACACAATCGCACAATCACACAATCACACAATCACACAATCACACAATCACACAATCACACAATCACACAATCACACAATCACACAATCACACAATCACACAATCACACAAGCACACAATCACTCAATCACACAATCACACAATCACACAATCACACAATCACACAATCACACAATCACACAGTACACACAATCACAAACACACAATCACACAATCCCAATTACACAATCACACAATCACACAATCACACAATCACACAATCACACAATCACACAGTCACACAATCACACAATCACACAATCACACAGTCACACAATCACACAATCACGCAATCACACAATCACACAATCACACAATCACACAAACACACAGTCACACAATCACACAATCACACAATCACACAGTCACACAATCACACAATCACGCAATCACACAATCACACAATCACACAACCACACAACCACACAATCACACAAGCACACAATCACACAATCACACAATCACAATTACACAATCACACAATCACACAATCACACAATCACACAATCACACAATCACACAATCACACAATCACACAATCACGGTCACACAATCACACATTCACACAATCACACAATCACACAATCACTCAATCACACAATCACACAATCACACAATCACACAATCAAACAATCACACAATCAAACAATCACACAATCACACAATCTCACAATCACACAATCACACAACCACACAATCACACAACCACACAATCACACAATCACACAATCACACAATCACACAATCACACAATCACACAATCACACAATCACACAATCACACAATCACACAAGCACACAGTCACACAGTCACACAATCACACAATCACACAATCACACAATCACACAGTACACACAATCACAATCACACAATCACACAATCACAATTACACAATCACACAATCACACAATCACACAATCACAATTACACAATCACACAATCACACAATCACACAGTACACACAATCACAATCACACAATCACACAATCAAAATTACACAATCACACAATCACACAATCAAAATTACACAATCACACAATCACACAATCACACAATCATACAATCACACAATCACACAGTCACACAATCACACAATCACACAATCACACAATCACACAATCACACAATCACGTAATCACACAATCACACAATCACACAATCACAATTACACAATCACACAATCACACAGTCACACAATCGCACAATCACACAATCACACAATCACACAATCACACAATCACACAATCACACAATCACACAATCACACAATCACACAATCACACAATCACACAAGCACACGATCACTCAATCACACAATCACACAATCACACAATCACACAATCACACAATCACACAATCACACAGTACACACAATCACAAACACACAATCACACAATCACAATTACACAATCACACAATCACACAATCACACAATCACACAATCACACAATCACACAGTCACACAATCACACAATCACACAATCACACAGTCACACAATCACACAATCACGCAATCACACAATCACACAATCACACAATCACACAAACACACAGTCACACAATCACACAATCACACAATCACACAGTCACACAATCACACAATCACGCAATCACACAATCACACAATCACACAACCACACAACCACACAATCACACAAGCACACAATCACACAATCACACAATCACAATTACACAATCACACAATCACACAATCACACAATCACACAATCACACAATCACACAATCACACAATCACACAATCACGGTCACACAGTCACACAATCACACAGTCACAATCACGCAATCGCGCAATCACGATCACACAATCACGATAACACAATCACGATCACACAATCACACAATCACACAATCACACAATCACACAATCACACAATCACACAATCACACAATCACACAATCACACAATCACAATTACACAATCACACAATCACACAATCACACAATCACACAATTATACAATCACACAAGCACACCATCACTCAATCACACAATCACACATTCACACAATCACACAATCACACAATCACACAACCACACAACCACGCAATCACACAAGCACACAGTCACTCAAACACACAATCACACACTCACACAATCACACAATCACACAATCACACAATCACACAATCACACAATCACACAATCACACAATCACACAATCACACAAGCACAATCACACAATCGCGGTCACACAATCACGGTCACACAGTAACGGTCACACAATCACACATTCACACAATCCCACAATCACAATCACACAATCACAATCACACAATCACACAGTCACACAATCACACAGTCACAATCACGCAATCGCACAATCACGATCACACAATCACGATAACACAATCATGATCACACAATCACGATCGCACAACCACTCAATCACACAATCACGCAATCACACAATTACACAATCACACAATCACACAATCACACAGTTATACAATCACACTAGCACACCATCACTCAATCACACAATCACACAATCACACAATCACACAGTCACACAATCACACAATCACTCAATCACACAATCACACAATCACACAATCACACAATCACAAAATCACACAATCACACAATCACACAATCACACAATCACGGTCACACAATCACACTCTCACACAATCACACAATCACACAATCACTCAATCACACAATCACACAATCACACAATCACACAATCAAACAATCACACAATCACACAATCACACAATCACACAATCTCACAATCACACAATCACACAACCACACAATCACACAACCACACAATCACACAATCACACAATCACACAATCACACAATCACACAATCACACAATCACAATCACACAATCACACAATCTCACAATCACACAATCACACAACCACACAATCACACAACCACACAATCACACAATCACACAATCACACAATCACACAATCACACAATCACACAATCACACAATCACACAATCACAATCACACAATCACAATCACACAATCACAATCACACAATCACAATCACACAATCACAATTACACAATCACACAATCACACAATCACACAATCACACAGTACACACAATCACAATCACACAATCACACAATCAAAATTACACAATCACACAATCACACAATCAAAATTACACAATCACACAATCACACAATCACACAATCACACAATCACACAGTCACACAATCACACAATCACACAATCACACAGTCACACAATCACACAATCACACAATCACACAATCACACAATCACACAATCACACAATCACACAATCACACAATCACACAATCACACAATCACACAATCACACAGTTACACAATCGCACAATCACACAATCACACAATCACACAATCACACAATCACACAATCACACAATCACACAATCACACAATCACACAATCACACAATCACACAATCACACAATCACACAATCACACAATCACACAATCACACAAGCACACAATCACTCAATCACACAATCACACGATCACACAATCACACACTCACACAATCACACAATCACACAATCACACAACCACACAACCACGCAATCACACAAGCACACAGTCACTCAAACACACAATCACACACTCACACAATCACACAATCACATAAATCACACAAGCACACAATCACTCAATCGCACAATCACACAATCACACAATCACACAATCACACAGTACACACAATCACAATCACACAATCACACAATCACACAATCACACAATCACAATTACACAATCACACAATCACAATCACACAATCACACAATCAAAATTACACAATCACACAATCACACAATCAAAATTACACAATCACACAATCACACAATCACACAATCACACAATCACACAATCACACAATCACACAATCACACAATCACACAATCACACAATCACACAATCACTCAATCACACAATCACACAATCACACAATCACACAATCACAAAATCACACAATCACACAATCACACAATCACACAATCACGGTCACACAATCACACTCTCACACAATCACACAATCACACAATCACTCAATCACACAATCACACAATCACACAATCACACAATCACAATTACACAATCACACAATCACACAGTCACACAATCGCACAATCACACAATCACACAATCACACAATCGCACAATCACACAATCACACAATCACACAATCACACAATCACACAATCACACAAGCACACAATCACACAATCACACAGTACACACAATCACAATCACACAATCACACAATCACAATTACACAATCACACAATCACACAATCACACAATCACACAATCACACAGTCACACAATCACACAATCACACAATCACACAGTCACACAATCACACAATCACACAATCACGCAATCACACAACCACACAATCACACAACCACACAACCACACAGTCACACAAGCACACAATCACACAATCACACAATCACAATTACACAATCACACAATCACACAATCACACAATCACACAATCACACACTCACACAATCACACAATCACGGTCACACAGTCACACAATCACACAGTCACAATCACGCAATCGCACAATCACGATCACACAATCACACAATCACACAATCACGGTCACACAGTCACACAATCACACAGTCACAATCACGCAATCGCACAATCACGATCACACAATCACGATAACACAATCACGATCACACAATCACGATCGCACAACCACACAATCACACAATCACACAATCACAATTACACAATCACACAATCGCGGTCACACAATCACGGTCACACAATAACGGTCACACAATCACACATTCACACAATCCCACAATCACAATCACGCAATCACAATCACACAATCACACAGTCACACAATTACACAGTCACAATCACGCAATCGCACAATCACGATCACACAATCACGATCACACAGTCACAATCACACAATCACACAATCACACAGTCACACAATCACACAATCACACAATCACACAATCACACAATCACATAATCACAATCACACAAGCGCAATCACACAATCGCGGTCACACAATCACGGTCACACGGTAACGGTCACACAATCACACATTCACACAATCCCACAATCACAATCACACAATCACACAGTCACAATCACGCAATCGCACAATCACGATCACACAATCACGATAACACAATCACGATCACACAATCACGATCGCACAACCACTCAATCACACAATCACGCAATCACACAATTACACAATCACACAATCACACAATCACACAATCACAAAATCACACAATCACACAATCACACAATCACACAATCACACAATCACACAATCAAACAATCACACAATCACACAATCACGGCCACACAATCACACATTCACACAATCACACAATCACACAATCACACAATCACACAATCACACAATCACACAATCACGCAATCACAATTACACAATCACACAATCACACAATCACACAATCACGCAATCACAAAATCACACAATCACACAACCACACAACCACACAATCACACAAGCACACAATCACACAATCACACAATCACAATTACACAATCACACAATCACACAATCACACAATCACACAATCACACCATCACACAATCACACAATCACACAATCATACAATCACACAATCACACAATCACACAATCACAATCACACAATCACAATCACACAATCACAATCACACAATCACAATCACACAATCACAATCACACAATCACAATCACACAATCACAATCACACAATCACAATCACACAATCACAATCACACAATCACAATCACACAATCACAATCACACAATCACAATCACACAATCACAATCACACAATCACAATCACACAATCACAATCACACAATCACAATCACACAATCACAATCACACAGTCACAATCACACAATCACAATCACACAATCACAATCACACAATCACAATCACACAATCACAATCACACAATCACAATCACACAATCACAATCACACAATCACACAGTCCCACAGTCACACAGTCACACAATCACACAATCACACAATCACACAATCACGGTCACACAATCACACAGTCACACAATCACACAGTCACACAATCACAAAATCACAAAATCACACAATCACACAATCACACAATCACACAATCACACAATCACACAATCACACAATCACACAATCACACAATCACACAATCACACAATCACACCATCACACAATCACACAATCACACAATCACGCAATCACACAATCACCTAATCACACAATCACACAATCACACAATCACACAATCACACAACCACACAACCACGCAATCACACAAGCACACAATCACTCAATCACACAATCACACACTCACACAATCACACAGTCACAATCACACAATCACACAATCACACAATCACACAATCACTCAATCACACAATCACACAATCACACAATCACACAATCACACAATCACAAAATCACACAATCACACAATCACACAATCACACAATCACACAATCACAATCACACAATCACAATCACACAATCACAATCACACAATCACAATCACACAATCACAATCACACAATCACAATCACACAATCACAATCACACAATCACAATCACACAGTCACAATCACACAGTCACAATCACACAATCACAATCACACAATCACAATCACACAGTCACAATCACACAATCACAATCACACAATCACAATCACACAATCACAATCACACAATCACAATCACACAATCACAATCACACAATCACAATCACACAAACACAATCACACAATCACACAGTCCCACAGTCACACAGTCACACAATCACACAATCACACAATCACACAATCACGGTCACACAATCACACAGTCACACAATCACACAGTAACACAATCACAAAATCACACAATCACACAATCACACAATCACACAATCACACAATCACACAATCACACAATCACACAATCACACAATCACACAATCACACAATCACACAATCACACAATCACACAATCACACAATCACACAATCACACAATCACACAATCACAAAATCACACAATCACACAATCACACAATCACACAATCACAATTACACAATCACACAATCACACAGTCACACAATCGCACAATCACACAATCACACAATCACACAATCACACAATCACACAATCACACAATCACACAATCACACAATCACACAATCACACAATCACACAATCACACAAGCACACAATCACGCAATCACACAATCACACAATCACACAGTACACACAATCACAATCACACAATCACACAATCACAATTACACAATCACACAATCACACAATCACACAATCACACAATCACACCATCACACAATCACACAATCACACAATCACACAATCACACAATCACACAATCACAATCACACAATCACAATCACACAATCACAATCACACAATCACAATCACACAATCACAATCACACAATCACAATCACACAATCACAATCACACAATCACAATCACACAATCACAATCACACAATCACAATCACACAATCACAATCACACAGTCACAATCACACAATCACAATCACACAATCACAATCACACAATCACAATCACACAATCACAATCACACAATCACAATCACACAATCACAATCACACAATCACAATCACACAATCACACAATCACAAAATCACACAATCACACAATTACACAATCACACAATCACACAATCACACAATCACACAATCACACCATCACACAATCACACAATCACACAATCACACAATCACACAATCACACAATCACACAATCACAATCACACAATCACAATCACACAATCACAATCACACAATCACAATCACATAATCACAATCACACAATCACAATCACACAATCACAATCACACAATCACAATCACACAATCACAATCACACAATCACAATCACACAATCACAATCACACAATCACAATCACACAATCACAATCACACAATCACAATCACACAATCACAATCACACAATCACAATCACACAATCACAATCACACAATCACAATCACACAATCACAATCACACAATCACAATCACACAATCACAATCACACAATCACAATCACACAGTCACAATCACACTGTCACAATCACACAATCACAATCACACAATCACAATCACACAATCACAATCACACAATCACAATCACACAATCACAATCACACAATCACAATCACACAATCACAATCACACAATCACACAGTCCCACAGTCACACAGTCACACAATCACACAATCACACAATCACACAATCACACAATCACGGTCACACAATCACACAGTCACACAATCACACAGTCACACAATCACACAATCACACAATCTCACAATTACACAATCACACAACCACACAATCACACAACGACACAATCACACAACCACACAATCACACAATCACACAATCACACAATCACACAATCACACAATCACACAATCACACAATCACAATCACACAATCACAATCACACAATAACAATCACAGAATCACAATCACACAATCACAATCACACAATCACTATCACACAATCACAATCACACAGTCACAATCACACAATCACAATCACACAATCACAATCACACAATCACAAGCACACAATCACACAGTCCCACAATCACACAGTCACACAATCACACAATCACAATCACGCAATCACACAATCACGATTACACAATCACGATCACACAATCACGATCACACAATCACACAGTCACACAATCACACAGTCACACAATCACACAATCACAATCACGCAATCACACAATCACGATCACACAATCACGATCACACAATAACGGTCACACAATCACGATCACACAATCACGATCGCACAATCACGATCACACAATCACGATCGCACAACCACACAATCATACAGACACACAATCACACAATCACACAATCACACAATCACACAGTACACACAATCACAATCACACAATCACAATTACACAATCACACAATCACACAATCACACAATCACAATCACACAATCACAATCACACAATCACAATCACACAATCACAATCACACAATCACAATCACACAATCACAATCACACAATCACAATCACACAATCACAATCACACAGTCACAATCACACAGTCACAATCACACAATCACAATCACACAATCACAATCACACAGTCACAATCACACAATCACAATCACACAATCACAATCACACAATCACAATCACACAATCACAATCACACAATCACAATCACACAATCACAATCACACAAACACAATCACACAATCACACAGTCCCACAGTCACACAGTCACACAATCACACAATCACACAATCACACAATCACGGTCACACAATCACACAGTCACACAATCACACAGTAACACAATCACAAAATCACACAATCACACAATCACACAATCACACAATCACACAATCACACAATCACACAATCACACAATCACACAATCACACAATCACACAATCACACAATCACACAATCACACAATCACACAATCACACAATCACACAATCACACAATCACACAATCACACAATCACACAATCACAAAATCACACAATCACACAATCACACAATCACACAATCACAATTACACAATCACACAATCACACAGTCACACAATCGCACAATCACACAATCACACAATCACACAATCACACAATCACACAATCACACAATCACACAATCACACAATCACACAATCACACAAGCACACAATCACTCAATCACACAATCACACAATCACACAGTACACACAATCACAATCACACAATCACACAATCACAATTACACAATCACACAATCACACAATCACACAATCACACAATCACACCATCACACAATCACACAATCACACAATCACACAATCACACAATCACACAATCACAATCACACAATCACAATCACACAATCACAATCACACAATCACAATCACACAATCACAATCACACAATCACAATCACACAATCACAATCACACAATCACAATCACACAATCACAATCACACAATCACAATCACACAATCACAATCACACAGTCACAATCACACAATCACAATCACACAATCACAATCACACAATCACAATCACACAATCACAATCACACAATCACAATCACACAATCACAATCACACAATCACAATCACACAATCACAATCACACAATCACACAGTCCCACAGTCACACAGTCACACAATCACACAATCACACAATCACGGTCACACAATCACACAGTCACACAATCACACAGTCACACAATCACAAAATCACAAAATCACACAATCACACAATCACACAATCACACAATCACACAATCACACAATCACACAATCACACAATCACACAATCACACCATCACACAATCACACAATCACACAATCACGCAATCACACAATCACCTAATCACACAATCACACAATCACACAATCACACAATCACACAACCACACAACCACGCAATCACACAAGCACACAATCACTCAATCACACAATCACACACTCACACAGTCACAATCACACAATCACACAATCACACAATCACACAATCACACAATCACTCAATCACACAATCACACAATCACACAATCACACAATCACACAATCACACAATCACAAAATCACACAATCACACAATCACACAATCACACAATCACGGTCACACAATCACACATTCACACAATCACACAACCACACAATCACACAATCACACAATCACACAATCACACAATCACACAATCACACAATCACACAATCACACAATCACACAATCACAGAATCACACAATCACACAATCACAATCACACAATCACAATCACACAATAACAATCACAGAATCACAATCACACAATCACAATCACACAATCACAATCACACAATCACACAGTACACACAATCACAATCACACAATCACACAATCAAAATCACACAATCACACAATCAAAATTACACAATCACACAATCACACAATCACACAATCACACAATCACAATTACACAATCACACAATCACACAGTCACACAATCGCACAATCACACAATCACACAATCACACAATCGCACAATCACACAATCACACAATCACGCAATCACACAATCACACAAGCACACAATCACTCAATCACACAATCACACAATCACACAATCACACAATCACACAATCACACAATCACACAGTACACACAATCACAATCACACAATCACACAATCACAATTACACAATCACACAATCACACAATCACACAATCACACAATCACACAGTCACACAATCACACAATCACACAATCACACAGTCACACAATCACACAATCACACAATCACGCAATCACACAATCACACAATCACACAACCACACAACCACACAGTCACACAAGCACACAATCACACAATCACACAATCACAATTACACAATCACACAATCACACAATCACACAATCACACAATCACACACTCACACAATCACACAATCACGGTCACACAGTCACACAATCACACAGTCACAATCACGCAATCGCACAATCACGATCACACAATCACACAATCACACAATCACGGTCACACAGTCACACAATCACACAGTCACAATCACGCAATCGCACAATCACGATCACACAATCACGATAACACAATCACGATCACACAATCACGATCGCACAACCACACAATCACACAATCACACAATCACAATTACACAATCACACAATCGCGGTCACACAATCACGGTCACACAATAACGGTCACACAATCACACATTCACACAATCCCACAATCACAATCACGCAATCACAATCACACAATCACACAGTCACACAATTACACAGTCACAATCACGCAATCGCACAATCACGATCACACAATCACGATCACACAGTCACAATCACACAATCACACAATCACACAGTCACACAATCACACAATCACACAATCACACAATCACACAATCACACAATCACACAATCACAATCACACAAGCACAATCACACAATCGCGGTCACACAATCACGGTCACACGGTAACGGTCACACAATCACACATTCACACAATCCCACAATCACAATCACACAATCACACAGTCACAATCACGCAATCGCACAATCACGATCACACAATCACGATAACACAATCACGATCACACAATCACGATCGCACAACCACTCAATCACACAATCACGCAATCACACAATTACACAATCACACAATCACACAATCACACAATCACAAAATCACACAATCACACAATCACACAATCACACAATCACACAATCACACAATCAAACAATCACACAATCACACAATCACGGCCACACAATCACACATTCACACAATCACACAATCACACAATCACACAATCACACAATCACACAATCACACAATCACGCAATCACAATTACACAATCACACAATCACACAATCACACAATCACGCAATCACAAAATCACACAATCACACAACCACACAACCACACAATCACACAAGCACACAATCACACAATCACACAATCACAATTACACAATCACACAATCACACAATCACACAATCACACAATCACACCATCACACAATCACACAATCACACAATCATACAATCACACAATCACACAATCACACAATCACAATCACACAATCACAATCACACAATCACAATCACACAATCACAATCACACAATCACAATCACACAATCACAATCACACAATCACAATCACACAATCACAATCACACAATCACAATCACACAATCACAATCACACAATCACAATCACACAATCACAATCACACAATCACAATCACACAATCACAATCACACAGTCACAATCACACAATCACAATCACACAATCACAATCACACAATCACAATCACACAATCACAATCACACAATCACAATCACACAATCACAATCACACAATCACAATCACACAATCACAATCAAACAATCACACAGTCCCACAGTCACACAGTCACACAATCACACAATCACACAATCACACAATCACACAATCACGGTCACACAATCACACAGTCACACAATCACACAGTCACACAATCACAAAATCACAAAATCACACAATCACACAATCACACAATCACACAATCACACAATCACACAATCACACAATCACACAATCACACCATCACACAATCACACAATCACACAATCATGCAATCACACAATCACCTAATCACACAATCACACAATCACACAATCACACAATCACACAACCACACAACCACGCAATCACACAAGCACACAATCACTCAATCACACAATCACACACTCACACAATCACACAGTCACAATCACACAATCACACAATCACACAATCACACAATCACTCAATCACACAATCACACAATCACACAATCACACAATCACACAATCACAAAATCACACAATCACACAATCACACAATCACACAATCACGGTCACACAATCACACATTCACACAATCACACAATCACACAATCACACAATCACACAATCACACAATCACACAATCACACAATCACAATCACACAATCACAATCACACAATCACAATCACACAATCACAATCACACAATCACAATCACACAATCACAATCACACAATCACAATCACACAATCACAATCACACAATCACAATCACACAATCACAATCACACAATCACACAATCACACAATCACACAATCACAAAATCACACAATCACACAATCACACAATCACACAATCACACAATCACACAATCACAATCACACAATCACAATCACACAATCACAATCACACAATCACAATCACACAATCACAATCACACAATCACAATCACACAATCACAATCACACAATCACAATCACACAATCACAATCACACAATCACAATCACACAATCACACAATCACACAATCACACAATCACACAGTCCCACAGTCACACAGTCACACAATCACACAATCACACAATCACACAATCACACAATCACGGTCACACAATCACACAGTCACACAATCACACAGTAACACAATCACAAAATCACACAATCACACAATCACACAATCACACAATCACACAATCACACAATCACACAATCACACAATCACACAATCACACAATCACACAATCACACAATCACACAATCACACAATCACAAAATCACACAATCACACAATCACACAATCACGGTCACACAATCACACATTCACACAATCACACAATCACACAATCACTCAATCACACAATCACACAATCACACAATCACACAATCAAACAATCACACAATCACACAATCACACAATCACACAATCTCACAATCACACAATCACACAACCACACAATCACACAACCACACAATCACACAATCACACAATCACACAATCACACAATCACACAATCACACAATCACACAATCACACAATCACAATCACACAATCACAATCACACAATAACAATCACAATCACATAATCACTATCACACAATCACAATCACACAGTCACAATCACACAATCACAATCACACAATCACAATCACACAATCACAATCACACAATCACACAGTCCCACAATCACACAGTCACACAATCACACAATCACAATCACGCAATCACACAATCACGATTACACAATCGCGATCACACAATCACGATCACACAATCACACAGTCACACAATCACACAGTCACACAATCACACAATCACAATCACGCAATCACACAATCACGATCACACAATCACGATCACACAATAACGGTCACACAATCACGATCACACAATCACGATCGCACAATCACGATCACACAATCACGATCGCACAACCACACAATCATACAATCACACAATCACACAATCACACAATCACACAATCACACAATCACGGTCACACAATCACACATTCACACAATCACACAATCACACAATCACACAATCACACAATCACACAATCACAATCACACAATCACAATCACACAATCACAATCACACAATCACAATCACACAATCACAATCACACAATCACAATCACACAATCACAATCACACAATCACAATCACACAATCACAATCACACAATCACAATCACACAATCACAATCACACAATCACAATCACACAATCACAATCACACAATCACACAATCACACAATCACACAATCACAAAATCACACAATCACACAATCACACAATCACACAATCACACAATCACACAATCACAATCACACAATCACAATCACACAATCACAATCACACAATCACAATCACACAATCACAATCACACAATCACAATCACACAATCACAATCACACAATCACAATCACACAATCTCAATCACACAATCACAATCACACAATCACACAATCACAAAATCACACAATCACACAATTACACAATCACACAATCACACAATCACACAATCACACAATCACACCATCACACAATCACACAATCACACAATCACACAATCACACAATCACACAATCACACAATCACACAATCACACAATCACACAATCACACAATCACACAATCACACAATCACACAATCACACAATCACACAATCACACAATCACACAATCACACAATCACACAATCACACAATCACACAATCACAATCACACAATCACAATCACACAATCACAATCACACAATCACAATCACACAATCACAATCACACAATCACAATCACACAATCACAATCACACAATCACAATCACACAATCACAATCACACAATCACAATCACACAATCACAATCACACAATCACAATCACACAATCACAATCACACAATCACAATCACACAATCACAATCACACAATCACAATCACACAATCACAATCACACAGTCACAATCACACTGTCACAATCACACTGTCACAATCACACAATCACAATCACACAATCACAATCACACAATCACAATCACACAATCACAATCACACAATCACAATCACACAATCACAATCACACAATCACAATCACACAATCACACAGTCCCACAGTCACACAGTCACACAATCACACAATCACACAATCACACAATCACACAATCACGGTCACACAATCACACAGTCACACAATCACACAATCACACAATCACACAATCACACAATCTCACAATTACACAATCACACAACCACACAATCACACAACCACACAATCACACAACCACACAATCACACAATCACACAATCACACAATCACACAATCACACAATCACACAAGCACACAATCACACAATCACACAATCACACAATCACACAATCACACAATCACACAATCACACAATCACACAATCACACAATCACACAATCACACAATCACAATCACAAAATCACTATCACACAATCACAATCACACAGTCACAATCACACAATCACAATCACACAATCACAATCACACAATCACAATCACACAATCACAATCACACAATCACAATCACACAATCACAATCACACAATCACAATCACACAATCACAATCACACAATCACAATCACACAATCACAATCACACAAACACAATCACACAATCACACAGTCCCACAGTCACACAGTCACACAATCACACAATCACACAATCACACAATCACACAATCACGGTCACACAATCACACAGTCACACAATCACACAGTAACACAATCACAAAATCACACAATCACACAATCACACAATCACACAATCACACAATCACACAATCACACAATCACACAATCACACAATCACACAATCACACAATCACACAATCACACAATCACACAATCACACAATCACACAATCACACAATCACACAATCACACAATCACACAATCACACAATCACACAATCACACAATCACACAATCACACAATCACACAATCACACAATCACAAAATCACACAATCACACAATCACACAATCACACAATCACAATTACACAATCACACAATCACACAGTCACACAATCGCACAATCACACAATCACACAATCACACAATCACACAATCACACAATCACACAATCACACAATCACACAATCACACAATCACACAATCACACAAGCACACAATCACTCAATCACACAATCACACAATCACACAGTACACACAATCACAATCACACAATCACACAATCACAATTACACAATCACACAATCACACAATCACACAATCACACAATCACACCATCACACAATCACACAATCACACAATCACACAATCACACAATCACAATCACACAATCACAATCACACAATCACAATCACACAATCACAATCACACAATCACAATCACACAATCACAATCACACAATCACAATCACACAATCACAATCACACAATCACAATCACACAATCACAATCACACAATCACAATCACACAATCACAATCACACAGTCACAATCACACAGTCACAATCACACAATCACAATCACACAATCACAATCACACAATCACAATCACACAATCACAATCACACAATCACAATCACACAATCACAATCACACAATCACAATCACACAATCACAATCACACAATCACACAGTCCCACAGTCACACAGTCACACAATCACACAATCACACAATCACACAATCACACAATCACGGTCACACAATCACACAGTCACACAATCACACAGTCACACAATCACAAAATCACACAACCGCACAACCACACAGTCACACAAGCACACAATCACACAATCACACAATCACAATTACACAATCACACAATCACACAATCACACAATCACACAATCACACAATCACACAATCACACACTCACACAATCACACAATCACGGTCACACAGTCACACAATCACACAGTCACAATCACGCAATCGCACAATCACGATCACACAATCACACAATCACACAATCACGGTCACACAGTCACACAATCACACAGTCACAATCACGCAATCGCACAATCACGATCACACAATCACGATAACACAATCACGATCACACAATCACGATCGCACAACCACACAATCACACAATCACACAATCACAATTACACAATCACACAATCACAATCACACAATCACAATCACACAATCACAATCACACAATCACAATCACACAATCACACAGTCCCACAGTCACACAGTCACACAATCACACAATCACACAATCACACAATCACACAATCACGGTCACACAATCACACAGTCACACAATCACACAATCACACAATCACACAATCACACAATCTCACAATTACACAATCACACAACCACACAATCACACAACCACACAATCACACAACCACACAATCACACAATCACACAATCACACAATCACACAATCACACAATCACACAATCACACAAGCACACAATCACACAATCACACAATCACACAATCACACAATCACACAATCACACAATCACACAATCACACAATCACACAATCACACAATCACAATCACACAATCACTATCACACAATCACAATCACACAGTCACAATCACACAATCACAATCACACAATCACAATCACACAATCACAATCACACAATCACAATCACACAATCACAATCACACAATCACAATCACACAATCACAATCACACAATCACAATCACACAATCACAATCACACAATCACAATCACACAATCACAATCACACAAACACAATCACACAATCACACAGTCCCACAGTCACACAGTCACACAATCACACAATCACACAATCACACAATCACACAATCACGGTCACACAATCACACAGTCACACAATCACACAGTAACACAATCACAAAATCACACAATCACACAATCACACAATCACACAATCACACAATCACACAATCACACAATCACACAATCACACAATCACACAATCACACAATCACACAATCACACAATCACACAATCACACAATCACAAAATCACACAATCACACAATCACACAATCACACAATCACAATTACACAATCACACAATCACACAGTCACACAATCGCACAATCACACAATCACACAATCACACAATCACACAATCACACAATCACACAATCACACAATCACACAATCACACAATCACACAATCACACAATCACACAAGCACACAATCACTCAATCACACAATCACACAATCACACAGTACACACAATCACAATCACACAATCACACAATCACAATTACACAATCACACAATCACACAATCACACAATCACACCATCGCACAATCACACAATCACACAATCACACAATCACACAATCACAATCACACAATCACAATCACACAATCACAATCACACAATCACAATCACACAATCACAATCACACAATCACAATCACACAATCACAATCACACAATCACAATCACACAATCACAATCACACAATCACAATCACACAATCACAATCACACAATCACAATCACACAATCACAATCACACAATCACAATCACACAATCACAATCACACGGTCACAATCACACAATCACAATCACACAATCACAATCACACAATCACAATCACACAATCACAATCACACAATCACAATCACACAATCACAATCACACAATCACAATCACACAATCACAATCACACAATCACACAGTCCCACAGTCACACAGTCACACAATCACACAATCACACAATCACACAATCACACAATCACGGTCACACAATCACACAGTCACACAATCACACAGTCACACAATCACAAAATCACAAAATCACACAATCACACAATCACACAATCACACAATCACACAATCACACAATCACACAATCACACAATCACACAATCACACCATCACACAATCACACAATCACACAATCACGCAATCACACAATCACCTAATCACACAATCACACAATCACACAATCACACAATCACACAACCACACAACCACGCAATCACACAAGCACACAATCACTCAATCACACAATCACACACTCACACAATCACACAGTCACAATCACACAATCACACAATCACACAATCACACAATCACTCAATCACACAATCACACAATCACACAATCACACAATCACACAATCACAAAATCACACAATCACACAATCACACAATCACACAATCACGGTCACACAATCACACATTCACACAATCACACAATCACACAATCACACAATCACACAATCACACAATCACACAATCACAATCACACAATCACAATCACACAATCACAATCACACAATCACAATCACACAATCACAATCACACAATCACAATCACACAATCACAATCACACAATCACAATCACACAATCACAATCACACAATCACAATCACACAATCACAATCACACAATCACAATCACACAATCACAATCACACAATCACAATCACACAATCACAATCACACAATCACAATCACACAATCACAATCACACAATCACAATCACACAATCACACAATCACAAAATCACACAATCACACAATTACACAATCACACAATCACACAATCACACAATCACACAATCACACCATCGCACAATCACACAATCACACAATCACACAATCACACAATCACACAATCACACAATCACACAGTACACACAATCACAATCACACAATCACACAATCACAATTACACAATCACACAATCACACAATCACACAATCACACAATCACACAGTCACACAATCACACAATCACACAATCACACAGTCACACAATCACACAATCACACAATCACGCAATCACACAATCACACAATCACACAACCGCACAACCACACAGTCACACAAGCACACAATCACACAATCACACAATCACAATTACACAATCACACAATCACACAATCACACAATCACACAATCACACACTCACACAATCACACAATCACGGTCACACAGTCACACAATCACACAGTCACAATCACGCAATCGCACAATCACGATCACACAATCACACAATCACACAATCACGGTCACACAGTCACACAATCACACAGTCACAATCACGCAATCGCACAATCACGATCACACAATCACGATAACACAATCACGATCACACAATCACGATCGCACAACCACACAATCACACAATCACACAATCACAATTACACAATCACACAATCGCGGTCACACAATCACGGTCACACAATAACGGTCACACAATCACACATTCACACAATCCCACAATCACAATCACGCAATCACAATCACACAATCACACAGTCACACAATTACACAGTCACAATCACGCAATCGCACAATCACGATCACACAATCACGATCACACAGTCACAATCACACAATCACACAATCACACAGTCACACAATCACACAATCACACAATCACACAATCACACAATCACACAATCACAATCACACAAGCACAATCACACAATCGCGGTCACACAATCACGGTCACACGGTAACGGTCACACAATCACACATTCACACAATCCCACAATCACAATCACACAATCACACAGTCACAATCACGCAATCGCACAATCACGATCACACAATCACGATAACACAATCACGATCACACAATCACGATCGCACAACCACTCAATCACACAATCACGCAATCACACAATTACACAATCACACAATCACACAATCACACAATCACAAAATCACACAATCACACAATCACACAATCACACAATCACACAATCACGCAATCACAATTACACAATCACACAATCACACAATCACACAATCACGCAATCACAAAATCACACAATCACACAACCACACAACCACACAATCACACAAGCACACAATCACACAATCACACAATCACAATTACACAATCACACAATCACACATTCACACAATCACACAATCACACCATCACACAATCACACAATCACACAATCATAGAATCACACAATCACACAATCACACAATCACAATCACACAATCACAATCACACAATCACAATCACACAATCACAATCACACAATCACAATCACACAATCACAATCACACAATCACAATCACACAATCACAATCACACAATCACAATCACACAATCACAATCACACAATCACAATCACACAATCACAATCACACAATCACAATCACACAATCACAATCACACAATCACAATCACACAATCACAATCACACAGTCACAATCACACAATCACAATCACACAATCACAATCACACAATCACAATCACACAATCACAATCACACAATCACAATCACACAATCACAATCACACAATCACAATCACACAATCACACAGTCCCACAGTCACACAGTCACACAATCACACAATCACACAATCACACAATCACACAATCACGGTCACACAATCACACAGTCACACAATCACACAGTCACACAATCACAAAATCACAAAATCACACAATCACACAATCACACAATCACACAATCACACAATCACACAATCACACAATCACACAATCACACAATCACACCATCACACAATCACACAATCACGCAATCACACAATCACCTAATCACACAATCACACAATCACACAATCACACAATCACACAATCACACAACCACACAACCACGCAATCACACAAGCACACAAGCACTCAATCACACAATCACACACTCACACAATCACACAGTCACAATCACACAATCACACAATCACACAATCACACAATCACTCAATCACACAATCACACAATCACACAATCACACAATCACACAATCACAAAATCACACAATCACACAATCACACAATCACACAATCACGGTCACACAATCACACATTCACACAATCACACAATCACACAATCACACAATCACAATCACACAATCACAATCACACAATCACAATCACACAATCACAATCACACAATCACAATCACACAATCACAATCACACAATCACAATCACACAATCACAATCACACAATCACAATCACACAATCACAATCACACAATCACAATCACACAATCACAATCACACAATCACAATCACACAATCACAATCACACAATCACAATCACACAATCACAATCACACAGTCACAATCACACTGTCACAATCACACAATCACAATCACACAATCACAATCACACAATCACAATCACACAATCACAATCACACAATCACAATCACACAATCACAATCACACAATCACAATCACACAATCACACAGTCCCACAGTCACACAGTCACACAATCACACAATCGCACAATCACAATCACGCAATCACACAATCACGATTACACAATCACGATCACACAATCACGGTCACACTATCACACAGTCACACAATCACACAATCACACAATCACACAATCACACAATCTCACAATTACACAATCACACAATCACACAGTACACACAATCACAATCACACAATCACACAATCACAATTACACAATCACACAATCACACAATCACACAATCACACAATCACACAGTCACACAATCACACAATCACACAATCACACAGTCACACAATCACACAATCACACAATCACGCAATCACACAATCACACAATCACACAACCGCACAACCACACAGTCACACAAGCACACAATCACACAATCACACAATCACAATTACCCAATCACACAATCACACAATCACACAATCACACAATCACACAATCACACACTCACACAATCACACAATCACGGTCACACAGTCACACAATCACACAGTCACAATCACGCAATCGCACAATCACGATCACACAATCACACAATCACACAATCACGGTCACACAGTCACACAATCACACAGTCACAATCACGCAATCGCACAATCACGATCACACAATCACGATAACACAATCACGATCACACAATCACGATCGCACAACCACACAATCACACAATCACACAATCACAATTACACAATCACACAATCGCGGTCACACAATCACGGTCACACAATAACGGTCACACAATCACACATTCACACAATCCCACAATCACAATCACGCAATCACAATCACACAATCACACAGTCACACAATTACACAGTCACAATCACGCAATCGCACAATCACGATCACACAATCACGATCACACAGTCACAATCACACAATCACACAATCACACAGTCACACAATCACACAATCACACAATCACACAATCACACAATCACACAATCACAATCACACAAGCACAATCACACAATCGCGGTCACACAATCACGGTCACACGGTAACGGTCACACAATCACACATTCACACAATCCCACAATCACAATCACACAATCACACAGTCACAATCACGCAATCGCACAATCACGATCACACAATCACGATAACACAATCACGATCACACAATCACGATCGCACAACCACTCAATCACACAATCACGCAATCACACAATTACACAATCACACAATCACACAATCACACAATCACAAAATCACACAATCACACAATCACACAATCACACAATCACACAATCACGCAATCACAATTACACAATCACACAATCACACAATCACACAATCACGCAATCACAAAATCACACAATCACACAACCACACAACCACACAATCACACAAGCACACAATCACACAATCACACAATCACAATTACACAATCACACAATCACACATTCACACAATCACACAATCACACCATCACACAATCACACAATCACACAATCATAGAATCACACAATCACACAATCACACAATCACAATCACACAATCACAATCACACAATCACAATCACACAATCACAATCACACAATCACAATCACACAATCACAATCACACAATCACAATCACACAATCACAATCACACAATCACAATCACACAATCACAATCACACAATCACAATCACACAATCACAATCACACAATCACAATCACACAGTCACAATCACACAATCACAATCACACAATCACAATCACACAATCACAATCACACAATCACAATCACACAATCACAATCACACAATCACAATCACACAATCACAATCACACAATCACACAGTCCCACAGTCACACAGTCACACAATCACACAATCACACAATCACACAATCACACAATCACGGTCACACAATCACACAGTCACACAATCACACAGTCACACAATCACAAAATCACAAAATCACACAATCACACAATCACACAATCACACAATCACACAATCACACAATCACACAATCACACAATCACACAATCACACCATCACACAATCACACAATCACGCAATCACACAATCACCTAATCACACAATCACACAATCACACAACCACACAACCACGCAATCACACAAGCACACAAGCACTCAATCACACAATCACACACTCACACAATCACACAGTCACAATCACACAGTCACAATCACACAATCACACAATCACACAATCACACAATCACTCAATCACACAATCACACAATCACACAATCACACAATCACACAATCACAAAATCACACAATCACACAATCACACAATCACACAATCACGGTCACACAATCACACATTCACACAATCACACAATCACACAATCACACAATCACACAATCACACAATCACACAATCACACAATCACACAATCACACAATCACAATCACACAATCACAATCACACAATCACAATCACACAATCACAATCACACAATCACAATCACACAATCACAATCACACAATCACAATCACACAATCACACAATCACACAATCACACAATCACAAAATCACACAATCACACAATCACACAATCACACAATCACACAATCACAATCACACAATCACAATCACACAATCACAATCACACAATCACAATCACACAATCACAATCACACAATCACAATCACACAATCACAATCACACAGTCACAATCACACAATCACAATCACACAATCACAATCACACAATCACAATCACACAATCACAATCACACAATCACAATCACACAATCACAATCACACAATCACAATCACACAATCACACAGTCCCACAGTCACACAGTCACACAATCACACAATCACACAATCACACAATCACACAATCACGGTCACACAATCACACAGTCACACAATCACACAGTCACACAATCACAAAATCACAAAATCACACAATCACACAATCACACAATCACACAATCACACAATCACACAATCACACAATCACACAATCACACAATCACACCATCACACAATCACACAATCACGCAATCACACAATCACCTAATCACACAATCACACAATCACACAACCACACAACCACGCAATCACACAAGCACACAAGCACTCAATCACACAATCACACACTCACACAATCACACAGTCACAATCACACAGTCACAATCACACAATCACACAATCACACAATCACACAATCACTCAATCACACAATCACACAATCACACAATCACACAATCACACAATCACAAAATCACACAATCACACAATCACACAATCACACAATCACGGTCACACAATCACACATTCACACAATCACACAATCACACAATCACACAATCACACAATCACACAATCACACAATCACACAATCACACAATCACACAGTCACTCAATCACACAATCACAATCACACAATCACAATCACACAATCACAATCACACAATCACACAATCACACAATCACACAATCACACAATCACAAAATCACACAATCACACAATCACACAATCACACAATCACACAATCACACAATCACACAATCACACAATCACACAATCACAATCACACAATCACAATCACACAATCACAATCACACAATCACAATCACACAATCACAATCACACAATCACAATCACACAATCACAATCACACAATCACAATCACACAATCACAATCACACAATCACAATCACACAATCACACAATCACAAAATCACACAATCACACAATTACACAATCACACAATCACACAATCACACAATCACACAATCACACAATCACACAATCACACAATCACACAATCACACAATCACACAATCACACAATCACACAATCACAATCACACAATCACAATCACACAATCACAATCACGCAATCACAATCACACAATCACAATCACACAATCACAATCACACAATCACAATCACACAATCACAATCACACAATCACAATCACACAATCACAATCACACAATCACACAATCACAAAATCACACAATCACACAATCACACAATCACACAATCACACCATCACACAATCACACAATCACACAATCACACAATCACACAATCACACAATCACACAATCACACAATCACAATCACACAATCACAATCACACAATCACAATCACACAATCACAATCACACAATCACAATCACACAATCACAATCACACAATCACAATCACACAATCACAATCACACAATCACAATCACACAATCACAATCACACAATCACAATCACACAATCACAATCACACAATCACAATCACACAATCACAATCACACAATCACAATCACACAATCACAATCACACAATCACAATCACACAATCACAATCACACAATCACAATCACACAATCACAATCACACAATCACAATCACACAATCACAATCACACAATCACAATCACACAATCACAATCACACAATCACAATCACACAATCACAATCACACAATCACAATCACACAATCACAATCACACAATCACAATCACACAATCACAATCACACAATCACAATCACACAATCACAATCACACAATCACAATCACACAGTCACAATCACACTGTCACAATCACACAATCACAATCACACAATCACAATCACACAATCACAATCACACAATCACAATCACACAATCACAATCACACAATCACAATCACACAATCACAATCACACAATCACAATCACACAATCACACAGTCCCACAGTCACACAGTCACACAATCACACAATCACACAATCACACAATCACACAATCACAATCACGCAATCACACAATCACGATTACACAATCACGATCACACAATCACGGTCATACAATCACACAGTCACACAATCACACAATCACACAATCACACAATCACACAATCTCACAATTACACAATCACACAACCACACAATCACACAACCACACAATCACACAACCACACAATCACACAATCACACAATCACACAATCACACAATCACACAATCACACAATCACACAATCACACAATCACAATCACACAATCACAATCACACAATAACAATCACAGAATCACAATCACACAATCACAATCACACAATCACTATCACACAATCACAATCACACAGTCACAACCACACAATCACAATCACACAATCACAATCACACAATCACAATCACACAATCACACAGTCCCACAATCACACAGTCACACAATCACACAATCACAATCACGCAATCACACAATCACGATTACACAATCACGATCACACAATCACGATCACACAATCACACAGTCACACAATCACACAGTCACACAATCACACAATCACAATCACGCAATCACACAATCACGATCACACAATCACGATCACACAATAACGGTCACACAATCACGATCACACAATCACGATCGCACAATCACGATCACACAATCACGATCGCACAACCACACAATCATACAATCACACAATCACACAATCACACAATCACACAATCACACAATCACACAATCACACAATCACAATCACACAATCACACAATCACACAAGCACACAAGCACACAATCAGTCAATCACACAATCACACACTCACACAATCACACAATCACAATTACACAATCACACAATCACACAGTCACACAATCGCACAATCACACAATCACACAATCACACAATCACACAATCACACAATCACACAATCACACAATCACACAATCACACAAGCACACAATCACACAATCACACAATCACACAATCACACAATCACACAATCACACAATCACACAATCACACAATCACACAATCACACAGTACACACAATCACAATCGCACAATCACAATTACACAATCACACAATCACACAATCACAATCACACAATCACAATCACACAATCACAATCACACAATCACAATCACACAATCACAATCACACAATCACAATCACACAATCACAATCACACAATCACAATCACACAGTCACAATCACACAGTCACAATCACACAATCACAATCACACAATCACAATCACACAGTCACAATCACACAGTCACAATCACACAATCACAATCACACAATCACAATCACACAATCACAATCACACAATCACAATCACACAATCACAATCACACAAACACAATCACACAAACACAATCACACAATCACACAGTCCCACAGTCACACAGTCACACAATCACACAATCACACAATCACACAATCACACAATCACGGTCACACAATCACACAGTCACACAATCACACAGTAACACAATCACAAAATCACACAAGCACACAATCACTCAATCACACAATCACACAATCACACAGTACACACAATCACAATCACACAATCACACAATCACAATTACACAATCACACAATCACACAATCACACAATCACACAATCACACCATCACACAATCACACAATCACACAATCACACAATCACACAATCACAATCACACAATCACAATCACACAATCACAATCACACAATCACAATCACACAATCACAATCACACAATCACAATCACACAATCACAATCACACAATCACAATCACAATCACACAATCACAATCACACAATCACAATCACACAATCACAATCACACAGTCACAATCACACAATCACAATCACACAATCACAATCACACAATCACAATCACACAATCACAATCACACAATCACAATCACACAATCACAATCACACAATCACACAGTCCCACAGTCACACAGTCACACAATCACACAATCACACAATCACACAATCACGGTCACACAATCACACAGTCACACAATCACACAGTCACACAATCACAAAATCACAAAATCACACAATCACACAATCACACAATCACACAATCACACAATCACACAATCACACAATCACACAATCACACAATCACACAATCACACCATCACACAATCACACAATCACACAATCACGCAATCACACAATCACCTAATCACACAATCACACAATCACACAATCACACAATCACACAACCACACAACCACGCAATCACACAAGCACACAATCACTCAATCACACAATCACACACTCACACAATCACACAGTCACAATCACACAATCACACAATCACACAATCACACAATCACTCAATCACACAATCACACAATCACACAATCACACAATCACACAATCACAAAATCACACAATCACACAATCACACAATCACGGTCACACAATCACACATTCACACAATCACACAATCACACAATCACACAATCACACAATCACACAATCACAATCACACAATCACAATCACACAATCACAATCACACAATCACAATCACACAATCACAATCACACAATCACAATCACACAATCACAATCACACAATCACAATCACACAATCACACAATCACACAATCACACAATCACAAAATCACACAATCACACAATCACACAATCACACAATCACACAATCACAATCACACAATCACAATCACACAATCACAATCACACAATCACAATCACACAATCACAATCACACAATCACAATCACACAATCACAATCACACAATCACAATCACACAATCACAATCACACAATCACAATCACACAATCACAATCACACAATCACAATCACACAATCACACAATCACAAAATCACACAATCACACAATTACACAATCACACAATCACACAATCACACAATCACACAATCACACCATCGCACAATCACACAATCACACAATCACACAATCACACAATCACACAATCACACAATCACACAATCACACAATCACACAATCACAATCACACAATCACAATCACACAATCACAATCACACAATCACAATCACACAATCACAATCACACAATCACAATCACACAATCACAATCACACAATCACAATCACACAATCACAATCACACAATCACAATCACACAATCACAATCACACAATCACAATCACACAATCACAATCACACAATCACAATCACACAATCACAATCACACAATCACAATCACACAATCACAATCACACAATCACAATCACACAATCACAATCACACAATCACAATCACACAATCACAATCACACAGTCACAATCACACTGTCACAATCACACAATCACAATCACACAATCACAATCACACAATCACAATCCCACAATCACAATCACACAATCACAATCACACAATCACAATCACACAATCACAATCACACAATCACAATCACACAATCACAATCACACAATCACACAGTCACACAATCACACAATCACAATCACACAATCACAATCACACAATCACAATCACACAATCACAATCACACAATCACAATCACACAATCACAATCACACAATCACACAATCACAAAATCACACAATCACACAATTACACAATCACACAATCACACAATCACACAATCACACAATCACACAATCACACAATCACACAATCACACAATCACACAATCACACAATCACACAATCACAATCACACAATCACAATCACACAATCACAATCACACAATCACAATCACACAATCACAATCACACAATCACAATCACACAATCACAATCACACAATCACAATCACACAATCACAATCACACAATCACAATCACACAATCACAATCACACAATCACAATCACACAATCACAATCACACAATCACAATCACACAGTCACAATCACACTGTCACAATCACACAATCACAATCACACAATCACAATCACACAATCACAATCACACAATCACAATCACACAATCACAATCACACAATCACAATCACACAATCACACAGTCCCACAGTCACACAGTCACACAATCACACAATCACACAATCACACAATCACACAATCACAATCACGCAATCACACAATCACGATTACACAATCACGATCACACAATCACGGTCACACAATCACACAGTCACACAATCACACAATCACACAATCACACAATCACACAATCTCACAATTACACAATCACACAATCACACAGTACACACAATCACAATCACACAATCACACAATCACAATTACACAATCACACAATCACACAATCACACAATCACACAATCACACAGTCACACAATCACACAATCACACAATCACACAGTCACACAATCACACAATCACACAATCACGCAATCACACAATCACACAATCACACAACCGCACAACCACACAGTCACACAAGCACACAATCACACAATCACACAATCACAATTACACAATCACACAATCACACAATCACACAATCACACAATCACACAATCACACAATCACACAATCACACACTCACACAATCACACAATCACGGTCACACAGTCACACAATCACACAGTCACAATCACGCAATCGCACAATCACGATCACACAATCACACAATCACACAATCACGGTCACACAGTCACACAATCACACAGTCACAATCACGCAATCGCACAATCACGATCACACAATCACGATAACACAATCACGATCACACAATCACGATCGCACAACCACACAATCACACAATCACACAATCACAATTACACAATCACACAATCGCGGTCACACAATCACGGTCACACAATAACGGTCACACAATCACACATTCACACAATCCCACAATCACAATCACGCAATCACAATCACACAATCACACAGTCACACAATTACACAGTCACAATCACGCAATCGCACAATCACGATCACACAATCACGATCACACAGTCACAATCACACAATCACACAATCACACAGTCACACAATCACACAATCACACAATCACACAATCACACAATCACACAATCACAATCACACAAGCACAATCACACAATCGCGGTCACACAATCACGGTCACACGGTAACGGTCACACAATCACACATTCACACAATCCCACAATCACAATCACACAATCACACAGTCACAATCACGCAATCGCACAATCACGATCACACAATCACGATAACACAATCACGATCACACAATCACGATCGCACAACCACTCAATCACACAATCACGCAATCACACAATTACACAATCACACAATCACACAATCACACAATCACAAAATCACACAATCACACAATCACACAATCACACAATCACACAATCACGCAATCACAATTACACAATCACACAATCACACAATCACACAATCACGCAATCACAAAATCACACAATCACACAACCACACAACCACACAATCACACAAGCACACAATCACACAATCACACAATCACAATTACACAATCACACAATCACACATTCACACAATCACACAATCACACCATCACACAATCACACAATCACACAATCATAGAATCACACAATCACACAATCACACAATCACAATCACACAATCACAATCACACAATCACAATCACACAATCACAATCACACAATCACAATCACACAATCACAATCACACAATCACAATCACACAATCACAATCACACAATCACAATCACACAATCACAATCACACAATCACAATCACACAATCACAATCACACAATCACAATCACACAGTCACAATCACACAATCACAATCACACAATCACAATCACACAATCACAATCACACAATCACAATCACACAATCACAATCACACAATCACAATCACACAATCACAATCACACAATCACACAGTCCCACAGTCACACAGTCACACAATCACACAATCACACAATCACACAATCACACAATCACGGTCACACAATCACACAGTCACACAATCACACAGTCACACAATCACAAAATCACAAAATCACACAATCACACAATCACACAATCACACAATCACACAATCACACAATCACACAATCACACAATCACACAATCACACAATCACACCATCACACAATCACACAATCACGCAATCACACAATCACCTAATCACACAATCACACAATCACACAATCACACAATCACACAACCACACAACCACGCAATCACACAAGCACACAAGCACTCAATCACACAATCACACACTCACACAATCACACAGTCACAATCACACAGTCACAATCACACAATCACACAATCACACAATCACACAATCACTCAATCACACAATCACACAATCACACAATCACACAATCACACAATCACAAAATCACACAATCACACAATCACACAATCACACAATCACGGTCACACAATCACACATTCACACAATCACACAATCACACAATCACACAATCACACAATCACACAATCACACAATCACACAATCACACAATCACACAATCACAATCACACAATCACAATCACACAATCACAATCACACAATCACAATCACACAATCACAATCACACAATCACAATCACACAATCACACAATCACACAATCACACAATCACAAAATCACACAATCACACAATCACACAATCACACAATCACACAATCACACAATCACACAATCACAATCACACAATCACAATCACACAATCACAATCACACAATCACAATCACACAATCACAATCACACAATCACAATCACACAATCACAATCACACAATCACAATCACACAATCACAATCACACAATCACAATCACACAATCACAATCACACAATCACACAATCACAAAATCACACAATCACACAATTACACAATCACACAATCACACAATCACACAATCACACAATCACACAATCACACAATCACACAGTCACACAATCACACAATCACACAATCACACAATCACACAATCACAATCACACAATCACAATCACACAATCACAATCACACAATCACAATCACACAATCACAATCACACAATCACAATCACACAATCACAATCACACAATCACAATCACACAATCACAATCACACAATCACAATCACACAATCACAATCACACAATCACACAATCACAAAATCACACAATCACACAATGACACAATCACACAATCACACAATCACACAATCACACAATCACACCATCACACAATCACACAATCACACAATCACACAATCACACAATCACACAATCACACAATCACACAATCACAATCACACAATCACAATCACACAATCACAATCACACAATCACAATCACACAATCACAATCACACAATCACAATCACACAATCACAATCACACAATCACAATCACACAATCACAATCACACAATCACAATCACACAATCACAATCACACAATCACAATCACACAATCACAATCACACAATCACAATCACACAATCACAATCACACAATCACAATCACACAATCACAATCACACATTCACAATCACACAATCACAATCACACAATCACAATCACACAATCACAATCACACAATCACAATCACACAATCACAATCACACAATCACAATCACACAGTCACAATCACACTGTCACAATCACACAATCACAATCACACAATCACAATCACACAATCACAATCACACAATCACAATCACACAATCACAATCACACAATCACAATCACACAATCACAATCACACAATCACAATCACACAATCACAATCACACAATCACACAGTCCCACAGTCACACAGTCACACAATCACACAATCACACAATCACACAATCACACAATCACAATCACGCAATCACACAATCACGATTACACAATCACGATCACACAATCACGGTCGCACAATCACACAGTCACACAATCACACAATCACACAATCACACAATCACACAATCTCACAATTACACAATCACACAACCACACAATCACACAACCACACAATCACACAACCACACAATCACACAATCACACAATCACACAATCACACAATCACACAATCACACAATCACACAATCACACAATCACAATCACACAATCACAATCACACAATAACAATCACAGAATCACAATCACACAATCACAATCACACAATCACTATCACACAATCACAATCACACAGTCACAATCACACAATCACAATCACACAATCACAATCACACAATCACAATCACACAATCACACAGTCCCACAATCACACAGTCACACAATCACACAATCACAATCACGCAATCACACAATCACGATTACACAATCACGATCACACAATCACGATCACACAATCACACAGTCACACAATCACACAGTCACACAATCACACAATCACAATCACGCAATCACACAATCACGATCACACAATCACGATCACACAATAACGGTCACACAATCACGATCACACAATCACGATCGCACAATCACGATCACACAATCACGATCGCACAACCACACAATCATACAATCACACAATCACACAATCACACAATCACACAATCACACAATCACACAATCACACAATCACAATCACACAATCACACAATCACACAAGCACACAAGCACACAATCAGTCAATCACACAATCACACACTCACACAATCACACAATCACAATTACACAATCACACAATCACACAGTCACACAATCGCACAATCACACAATCACACAATCACACAATCACACAATCACACAATCACACAATCACACAATCACGGTCACACAATCACACATTCACACAATCACACAATCACACAATCACACAATCACAATCACACAATCACAATCACACAATCACAATTACACAATCACAATCACACAATCACAATCACACAATCACAATCACACAATCACAATCACACAATCACAATCACACAATCACAATCACACAATCACACAATCACACAATCACACAATCACAAAATCACACAATCACACAATCACACAATCACACAATCACACAATCACACAATCACACAATCACACAATCACAATCACACAATCACAATCACACAATCACAATCACACAATCACAATCACACAATCACAATCACACAATCACAATCACACAATCACAATCACACAATCACAATCACACAATCACAATCACACAATCACAATCACACAATCACACAATCACAAAATCACACAATCACACAATTACACAATCACACAATCACACAATCACACAATCACACAATCACACCATCGCACAATCACACAATCACACAATCACACAATCACACAATCACACAATCACACAATCACACAATCACACAATCACACAATCACAATCACACAATCACAATCACACAATCACAATCACACAATCACAATCACACAATCACAATCACACAATCACAATCACACAATCACAATCACACAATCACAATCACACAATCACAATCACACAATCACAATCACACAATCACAATCACACAATCACAATCACACAATCACAATCACACAATCACAATCACACAATCACAATCACACAATCACAATCACACAATCACAATCACACAATCACAATCACACAATCACAATCACACAGTCACAATCACACTGTCACAATCACACAATCACAATCACACAATCACAATCACACAATCACAATCACACAATCACAATCACACAATCACAATCACACAATCACAATCACACAATCACACAGTCCCACAGTCACACAGTCACACAATCACACAATCACACAATCACACAATCACACAATCACGGTCACACAATCACACAGTCACACAATCACACAGTCACACAATCACACAATCACACAATCTCACAATTACGCAATCACACAACCACACAATCACACAACCACACAATCACACAACCACACAATCACACAATCACACAATCACACAATCACACAATCACACAATCACACAATCACACAATCACACAATCACACAATCACAATCACACAATCACAATCACACAATAACAATCACAGAATCACAATCACACAATCACAATCACACAATCACTATCACACAATCACAATCACACAGTCACAATCACACAATCACAATCACACAATCACAATCACACAATCACACAGTCCCACAATCACACAGTCACACAATCACACAATCACAATCACGCAATCACACAATCACGATTACACAATCACGATCACACAATCACGATCACACAATCACACAGTCACACAATCACACAGTCACACAATCACACAATCACAATCACGCAATCACACAATCACGATCACACAATCACGATCACACAATAACGGTCACACAATCACGATCACACAATCACGATCGCACAATCACGATCACACAATCACGATCGCACAACCACACAATCATACAATCACACAATCACACAATCACACAATCACACAATCACACAATCACAATCACACAATCACACAATCACACAAGCACACAAGCACACAATCAGTCAATCACACAATCACACAATCACACAATCACACAATCACACAATCACACAAGCACACAATCACTCAATCACACAATCACACAGTACACACAATCACAAACACACAATCACACAATCACACAATCACAATTACACAATCACACAATCACACAATCACACAGTACACACAATCACAATCACACAATCACACAATCAAAATCACACAATCACACAATCAAAATTACACAATCACACAATCACACAATCACACAATCACACAATCACACAGTCACACAATCACACAATCACACAATCACACAATCACACAATCACGTAATCACACAATCACACAATCACACAATCACAAACACACAATCACACAATCACACAGTCACACAATCGCACAATCACACAATCACACAATCACACAATCACGCAATCACACAATCACACAATCACAATCACACAATCACAATCACACAATCACAATCACACAGTCACAATCACACAGTCACAATCACACAATCACAATCACACAATCACAATCACACAGTCACAATCACACAGTCACAATCACACAATCACAATCACACAATCACAATCACACAATCACAATCACACAATCACAATCACACAATCACAATCACACAAACACAATCACACAATCACACAGTCCCACAGTCACACAGTCACACAATCACACAATCACACAATCACACAATCACACAATCACGGTCACACAATCACACAGTCACACAATCACACAGTAACACAATCACAAAATCACACAAGCACACAATCACTCAATCACACAATCACACAATCACACAGTACACACAATCACAATCACACAATCACACAATCACAATTACACAATCACACAATCACACAATCACACAATCACACAATCACACCATCACACAATCACACAATCACACAATCACACAATCACACAATCACAATCACACAATCACAATCACACAATCACAATCACACAATCACAATCACACAATCACAATCACACAATCACAATCACACAATCACAATCACACAATCACAATCACACAATCACAATCACACAATCACAATCACACAATCACAATCACACAGTCACAATCACACAATCACAATCACACAATCACAATCACACAATCACAATCACACAATCACAATCACACAATCACAATCACACAATCACAATCACACAATCACAATCACACAATCACAATCACACAATCACACAGTCCCACAGTCACACAGTCACACAATCACACAATCACACAATCACACAATCACACAATCACGGTCACACAATCACACAGTCACACAATCACACAGTCACACAATCACAAAATCACAAAATCACACAATCACACAATCACACAATCACACAATCACACAATCACACAATCACACAATCACACAATCACACAATCACACAATCACACCATCACACAATCACACAATCACACAATCACGCAATCACACAATCACCTAATCACACAATCACACAATCACACAATCACACAATCACACAACCACACAACCACGCAATCACACAAGCACACAATCACTCAATCACACAATCACACACTCACACAATCACACAGTCACAATCACACAATCACACAATCACACAATCACACAATCACTCAATCACACAATCACACAATCACACAATCACAAAATCACACAATCACACAATCACACAATCACACAATCACGGTCACACAATCACACATTCACACAATCACACAATCACACAATCACACAATCACACAATCACACAATCACAATCACACAATCACAATCACACAATCACAATCACACAATCACAATCACACAATCACAATCACACAATCACAATCACACAATCACAATCACACAATCACAATCACACAATCACACAATCACACAATCACACAATCACAAAATCACACAATCACACAATCACACAATCACACAATCACACAATCACACAATCACACAATCACAATCACACAATCACAATCACACAATCACAATCACACAATCACAATCACACAATCACAATCACACAATCACAATCACACAATCACAATCACACAATCACAATCACACAATCACACAATCACAAAATCACACAATCACACAATTACACAATCACACAATCACACAATCACACAATCACATAATCACACCATCGCACAATCACACAATCACACAATCACACAATCACACAATCACACAATCACACAACCACGCAATCACACAAGCACACAATCACTCAAACACACAATCACACACTCACACAATCACACAATCACACAATCACACAATCACACAATCACACAATCACACAAGCACAATCACACAATCGCGGTCACACAATCACGGTCACACAGTAACGGTCACAGAATCACACATTCACACAATCCCACAATCACAATCACACAATCACACAGTCACAATCACGCAATCGCACAATCACGATCACACAATCACGATAACACAATCACGATCACACAATCACGATCGCACAACCACTCAATCACACAATCACGCAATCACACAATTACACAATCACACAATCACGGCCACACAATCACACATGCACACAATCACACAATCACACAATCACACACTCACACAATCACACAGTCACAATCACACAATCACACAATCACACAATCACACAATCACTCAATCACACAATCACACAGTACACACAATCACAAACACACAATCACACAATCACACAATCACAATTACACAATCACACAATCACACAATCACACAGTACACACAATCACAATCACACAATCACACAATCAAAATCACACAATCACACAATCAAAATTACACAATCACACAATCACACAATCACACAATCACACAATCACACAGTCACACAATCACACAATCACACAATCACGCAATCACACAATCACGTAATCACACAATCACACAATCACACAATCACAAACACACAATCACACAATCACACAGTCACACAATCGCACAATCACACAATCACACAATCACACAATCACGCAATCACACAATCACACAATCACACAATCACACAAGCACACAGTCACTCAATCACACAATCACACAATCACACAATCACACAATCACACAATCACACAATCACACAATCACACAGTACACACAATCACAATCACACAATCACACAATCACAATTACACAATCACACAATCACACAATCACACAATCACACAATCACACAATCACACAATCACACAATCACACAATCACACAATCACACAATCACACAGTCACACAATCACACAATCACACAATCACACAGTCACACAATCACACAATCACGCAATCACACAATCACACAATCACACAACCACACAACCACACAATCACACAAGCACACAATCACACAATCACACAATCACAATTACACAATCACACAATCACACAATCACACAATCACACAACCACACAACCACGCAATCACACAAGCACACAATCACTCAAACACACAATCACACACTCACACAATCACACAATCACACAATCACACAATCACACAATCACACAATCACACAATCACACAAGCACAATCACACAATCGCGGTCACACAATCACGGTCACACAGTAACGGTCACAGAATCACACATTCACACAATCCCACAATCACAATCACACAATCACACAGTCACAATCACGCAATCGCACAATCACGATCACACAATCACGATAACACAATCACGATCACACAATCACGATCGCACAACCACTCAATCACACAATCACGCAATCACACAATTACACAATCACACAATCACACAATCACACAATCACAAAATCACACAATCACACAATCACACAATCACACAATCACACAATCAAACAATCACACAATCACACAATCACGGCCACACAATCACACATTCACATAATCACACAATCACACAATCACACAATCACACAATCACACAATCACACAATCACACAATCACACAATCACACAACCACACAATCACACAATCACACAATCAGACAATCACACAATCACACAATCACGGCCACACAATCACACATGCACACAATCACACAATCACACAATCACACACTCACACAATCACACAGTCACAATCACACAATCACACAATCACACAATCACACAATCACTCAATCACACAATCACACAATCACACAATCACACATTCACACAATCACACAATCACACAATCACACAATCACACAATCACACAATCACACAATCACACAATCACACAATCACACAACCACGCAATCACACAATCACACAATCACACAATCACACAATCACACAATCACACAGTACACACAATCACAATCACACAATCACACAATCACAATTACACAATCACACAATCACACAATCACACAATCACAATTACACAATCACACAATCACACAATCACACAGTACACACAATCACAATCACACAATCACACAATCAAAATTACACAATCACACAATCACACAATCAAAATTACACAATCACACAATCACACAATCACACAATCACACAATCACACAGTCACACAATCACACAATCACACAATCACACAATCACACAATCATGTAATCACACAATCACACAATCACACAATCACAATTACACAATCACACAATCACACAGTCACACAATCGCACAATCACACAATCACACAATCACACAATCACACAATCACACAATCACACAATCACACAAGCACACAATCACTCAATCACACAATCACACAATCACACAATCACAATTACACAATCACACAATCACACAATCACACAATCACACAATCACACAATCACACAATCACACAATCACACGGTACACACAATCACAATCACACAATCACACAATCACAATTACACAATCACACAATCACACAATCACACAATCACACAATCACAATTACACAATCACACAATCACACAATCACACAGTACACACAATCACAATCACACAACCACACAATCAAAATTACACAATCACACAATCACACAATCACACAATCAAAATTACGCAATCACACAATCACACAATCACACAATCACACAATCACACAATCACACAGTCACACAATCACACAATCACACAATCACACAATCACACAATCACGTAATCACACAATCACACAATCACACAATCACAATTACACAATCACACAATCACACAGTCACACAATCGCACAATCACACAATCACACAATCACACAATCACACAATCACACAATCACACAATCACACAATCACACAATCACACAATCACACAATCACACAATCACACAATCACACAATCACACAATCACACAAGCACACAGTCACTCAATCACACAATCACACAATCACACAATCACACAATCACACAATCACACAATCACACAATCACACAGTACACACAATCACAAACACACAATCACACAATCACAATTACACAATCACACAATCACACAATCACACAATCACACAATCACACAATCACACAATCACACAATCACACAGTCACACAATCACACAATCACACAATCACACAGTCACACAATCACACAATCACGCAATCACACAATCACACAATCACACAACCACACAACCACACAATCACACAATCACACAATCAGACAATCACACAATCACACAATCACGGCCACACAATCACACATGCACACAATCACACAATCACACAATCACACACTCACACAATCACACAGTCACATTCACACAATCACACAATCACACAATCACACAATCACTCAATCACACAATCACACAATCACACAATCACACAATCACAAAATCACACAATCACACAATCACACAATCACACAATCACGGTCACACAATCACACATTCACACAATCACACAATCACACAATCACTCAATCACACAATCACACAATCACACAATCACACAATCAAACAATCACACAATCAAACAATCACACAATCACACAATCTCACAATCACACAATCACACAACCACACAATCACACAACCACACAATCACACAATCACACAATCACACAATCACACAATCACACAATCACACAATCACACAATCACACAATCACACAAGCACACAGTCACACAATCACACAATCACACAATCACACAATCACACAATCACACAATCACACAATCACACAATCACACAATCACACAATCACACAATCACACAATCACACAATCACACAATCACACAATCACACAATCACACAATCACAATCACACAATCACAATCACACAATCACAATCACACAATCACAATCACACAATCACAATCAGACAATCACAATCACACAATCACAATCACACAATCACAATCACACAATCACAATCACACAATCACAATCACACAATCACAATCACACAATCACAATCACACAATCACAATCACACAATCACAATCACACAATCACAATCACACAATCACAATCACACAATCACAATCACACAATCACAATCACACAATCACAATCACACAATCACAATCACACAATCACAATCACACAATCACAATCACACAATCACAATCACACAATCACAATCACACAATCACAATCACACAATCACAATCACACAATCACAATCACACAATCACAATCACACAATCACAATCACACAATCACAATCACACAATCACAATCACACAATCACAATCACACAATCACAATCACACAATCACAATCACACAATCACAATCACACAATCACAATCACACAATCACAATCACACAATCACAATCACACAATCACAATCACACAATCACAATCACACAATCACAATCACACAATCACAATCACACAATCACAATCACACAATCACAATCACACAATCACAATCACACAATCACAATCACACAATCACAATCACACAATCACAATCACACAATCACAATCACACAATCACAATCACACAATCACAATCACACAATCACAATCACACAATCACAATCACACAATCACAATCACACAATCACAATCACACAATCACAATCACACAATCACAATCACACAATCACAATCACACAATCACAATCACACAATCACAATCACACAATCACAATCACACAATCACAATCACACAATCACAATCACACAATCACAATCACACAATCACAATCACACAATCACAATCACACAATCACAATCACACAATCACAATCACACAATCACAATCACACAATCACAATCACACAATCACAATCACACAATCACAATCACACAATCACAATCACACAATCACAATCACACAATCACAATCACACAATCACAATCACACAATCACAATCACACAATCACAATCACACAATCACAATCACACAATCACAATCACACAATCACAATCACACAATCACAATCACACAATCACAATCACACAATCACAATCACACAGTCACAATCACACTGTCACAATCACACAATCACAATCACACAATCACAATCACACAATCACAATCACACAATCACAATCACACAATCACAATCACACAATCACAATCACACAATCACACAGTCCCACAGTCACACAGTCACACAATCACACAATCACACAATCACACAATCACACAATCACGGTCACACAATCACACAGTCACACAATCACACAATCACACAATCACACAATCACACAATCTCACAATTACGCAATCACACAACCACACAATCACACAACCACACAATCACACAACCACACAATCACACAATCACACAATCACACAATCACACAATCACACAATCACACAATCACACAATCACACAATCACAATCACACAATCACAATCACACAATAACAATCACAGAATCACAATCACACAATCACAATCACACAATCACTATCACACAATCACAATCACACAGTCACAATCACACAATCACAATCACACAGTCCCACAATCACACAGTCACACAATCACACAATCACAATCACGCAATCACACAATCACGATTACACAATCACGATCACACAATCACGATCACACAATCACACAGTCACACAATCACACAGTCAGACAATCACACAATCACAATCACGCAATCACACAATCACGATCACACAATCACGATCACACAATAACGGTCACACAATCACGATCACACAATCACGATCGCACAATCACGATCACACAATCAGTCAATCACACAATCACACAATCATACAATCACACAATCACACAATCACACAAGCACACAATCACTCAATCACACAATCACACAGTACACACAATCACAAACACACAATCACACAATCACACAATCACAATTACACAATCACAATTACACAATCACACAATCACACAATCACACAGTACACACAATCACAATCACACAATCACACAATCAAAATCACACAATCACACAATCAAAATTACACAATCACACAATCACACAATCACACAATCACACAATCACACAGTCACACAATCACACAATCACACAATCACACAATCACACAATCACGTAATCACACAATCACACAATCACACAATCACAAACACACAATCACACAATCACACAGTCACACAATCGCACAATCACACAATCACACAATCACACAATCACGCAATCACACAATCACACAATCACACAATCACACAAGCACACAGTCACTCAATCACACAATCACACAATCACACAATCACACAATCACACAATCATACAATCACACAATCACACAATCACACAGTACACACAATCACAATCACACAATCACACAATCACAATTACACAATCACACAATCACACAATCACACAATCACACAATCACACAATCACACAATCACACAATCACACAGTCACACAATCACACAATCACACAATCACACAGTCACACAATCACACAATCACGCAATCACACAATCACACAATCACACAACCACACAACCACACAATCACACAAGCACACAATCACACAATCACACAATCACAATTACACAATCACACAATCACACAATCACACAATCACACAACCACACAACCACGCAATCACACAAGCACACAATCACTCAAACACACAATCACACACTCACACAATCACACAATCACACAATCACACAATCACACAATCACACAATCACACAATCACACAAGCACAATCACACAATCGCGGTCACACAATCACGGTCACACAGTAACGGTCACAGAATCACACATTCACACAATCCCACAATCACAATCACACAATCACACAGTCACAATCACGCAATCGCACAATCACGATCACACAATCACGATAACACAATCACGATCACACAATCACGATCGCACAACCACTCAATCACACAATCACGCAATCACACAATTACACAATCACACAATCACACAATCACACAATCACAAAATCACACAATCACACAATCACACAATCACACAATCACACAATCAAACAATCACACAATCACACAATCACGGCCACACAATCACACATTCACACAATCACACAATCACACAATCACACAATCACACAATCACACAATCACACAATCACACAATCACACAATCACACAATCACACAACCACACAATCAGACAATCACACAATCACACAATCACGGCCACACAATCACACATGCACACAATCACACAATCACACAATCACACACTCACACAATCACACAGTCACAATCACACAATCACACAATCACACAATCACACAATCACTCAATGACACAATCACACAATCACACAATCACACATTCACACAATCACACAATCACACAATCACACAATCACACAATCACACAATCACACAATCACACAATCACACAATCACACAACCACACAATCACACAATCACACAATCACACAATCACACAATCACACAATCACACAGTACACACAATCACAATCACACAATCACACAATCACAATTACACAATCACACAATCACACAATCACACAATCACAATTACACAATCACACAATCACACAATCACACAGTACACACAATCACAATCACACAATCACACAATCAAAATTACACAATCACACAATCACACAATCAAAATTACACAATCACACAATCACACAATCACACAATCACACAATCACACAGTCACACAATCACACAATCACACAATCACACAATCACACAATCATGTAATCACACAATCACACAATCACACAATCACAATTACACAATCACACAATCACACAGTCACACAATCGCACAATCACACAATCACACAATCACACAATCACACAATCACACAATCACACAATCACACAAGCACACAATCACTCAATCACACAATCACACAATCACACAATCACAATTACACAATCACACAATCACACAATCACACAATCACACAATCACACCATCACACAATCACACAATCACACAATCACACAATCACACGGTACACACAATCACAATCACACAATCACACAATCACAATTACACAATCACACAATCACACAATCACACAATCACAATTACACAATCACACAATCACACAATCACACAGTACACACAATCACAATCACACAACCACACAATCAAAATTACACAATCACACAATCACACAATCACACAATCAAAATTACGCAATCACACAATCACACAATCACACAATCACACAATCACACAATCACACAGTCACACAATCACACAATCACACAATCACACAATCACACAATCACGTAATCACACAATCACACAATCACACAATCACAATTACACAATCACACAATCACACAGTCACACAATCGCACAATCACACAATCACACAATCACACAATCACACAATCACACAATCACACAATCACACAATCACACAATCACACAATCACACAATCACACAATCACACAATCACACAATCACACAAGCACACAATCACTCAATCACACAATCACACAATCACACAATCACACAATCACACAATCACACAATCACACAATCACACAATCACACAGTACACACAATCACAAACACACAATCACACAATCACAATTACACAATCACACAATCACACAATCACACAATCACACAATCACACAATCACACAATCACACAGTCACACAATCACACAATCACACAATCACACAGTCACACAATCACACAATCACGCAATCACACAATCACACAATCACACAACCACACAACCACACAATCACACAATCACACAATCAGACAATCACACAATCACACAATCACGGCCACACAATCACACATGCACACAATCACACAATCACACAATCACACAATCACACACTCACACAATCACACAGTCACATTCACACAATCACACAATCACACAATCACACAATCACTCAATCACACAATCACACAATCACACAATCACACAATCACAAAATCACACAATCACACAATCACACAATCACACAATCACGGTCACACAATCACACATTCACACAATCACACAATCACACAATCACTCAATCACACAATCACACAATCACACAATCACACAATCAAACAATCACACAATCAAACAATCACACAATCACACAATCTCACAATCACACAATCACACAACCACACAATCACACAACCACACAATCACACAATCACACAATCACACAATCACACAATCACACAATCACACAATCACACAATCAAACAATCACACAATCAAACAATCACACAATCACACAATCTCACAATCACACAATCACACAACCACACAATCACACAACCACACAATCACACAATCACACAATCACACAATCACACAATCACACAATCACACAATCACACAATCACACAATCACACAATCACACAAGCACACAGTCACACAATCACACAATCACACAATCACACAATCACACAATCACACAATCACACAATCACACAGTCACACAATCACACAATCACACAATCACACAGTCACACAATCACACAGTCACACAATCACACAATCACAATCACGCAATCACACAATCACGATCACACAATCACGATCACACAATAACGGTCACACAATCACGATCACACAATCACGATCGCACAATCACGATCACACAATCACGATCGCACAACCACACAATCATACAATCACACAATCACACAATCACACAATCACACAATCACACAATCACAATCACACAATCACACAATCACACAAGCACACAAGCACACAATCAGTCAATCACACAATCACACAATCACACAATCACACAATCACACAATCACACAATCACACAAGCACACAATCACACAATCACACAGTACACACAATCACAAACACACAATCACACAATCACACAATCACAATTACACAATCACACAATCACACAATCACACAATCACACAATCACACAATCACACAATCACACAATCACACAATCACAAACACACAATCACACAATCACACAGTCACACAATCGCACAATCACACAATCACACAATCACACAATCACGCAATCACACAATCACACAATCACACAATCACACAAGCACACAGTCACTCAATCACACAATCACACAATCACACAATCACACAGTACACACAATCACAATCACACAATCACACAATCACAATTACACAATCACACAATCACACAATCACACAATCACACAATCACACAATCACACAATCACACAATCACACAATCACACAATCACACAGTCACACAATCACACAATCACACAATCACACAGTCACACAATCACACAATCACGCAATCACACAATCACACAATCACACAACCACACAACCACACAATCACACAAGCACACAATCACACAATCACACAATCACAATTACACAATCACACAATCACACAATCACACAATCACACAACCACACAACCACGCAATCACACAAGCACACAATCACTCAAACACACAATCACACACTCACACAATCACACAATCACACAATCACACAATCACACAATCACACAATCACACAATCACACAAGCACAATCACACAATCGCGGTCACACAATCACGGTCACACAGTAACGGTCACAGAATCACACATTCACACAATCCCACAATCACAATCACACAATCACACAGTCACAATCACGCAATCGCACAATCACGATCACCCAATCACGATAACACAATCACGATCACACAATCACGATCGCACAACCACTCAATCACACAATCACGCAATCACACAATTACACAATCACACAATCACACAATCACACAATCACAAAATCACACAATCACACAATCACACAATCACACAATCACACAATCAAACAATCACACAATCACACAATCACGGCCACACAATCACACATTCACACAATCACACAATCACACAATCACACAATCACACAATCACACAATCACACAATCACACAATCACACAATCACACAACCACACAATCACACAATCAGACAATCACACAATCACACAATCACGGCCACACAATCACACATGCACACAATCACACAATCACACAATCACACACTCACACAATCACACAGTCACAATCACACAATCACACAATCACACAATCACACAATCACTCAATCACACAATCACACAATCACACAATCACACATTCACACAATCACACAATCACACAATCACACAATCACACAATCACACAATCACACAATCACACAATCACACAATCACACAACCACACAATCACACAATCACACAATCACACAATCACACAATCACACAATCACACAGTACACACAATCACAATCACACAATCACACAATCACAATTACACAATCACACAATCACACAATCACACAATCACAATTACACAATCACACAATCACACAATCACACAGTACACACAATCACAATCACACAATCACACAATCAAAATTACACAATCACACAATCACACAATCAAAATTACACAATCACACAATCACACAATCACACAATCACACAATCACACAGTCACACAATCACACAATCACACAATCACACAATCACACAATCATGTAATCACACAATCACACAATCACACAATCACAATTACACAATCACACAATCACACAGTCACACAATCGCACAATCACACAATCACACAATCACACAATCACACAATCACACAATCACACAATCACACAAGCACACAATCACTCAATCACACAATCACACAATCACACAATCACAATTACACAATCACACAATCACACAATCACACAATCACACAATCACACCATCACACAATCACACAATCACACAATCACACAATCACACGGTACACACAATCACAATCACACAATCACACAATCACAATTACACAATCACACAATCACACAATCACACAATCACAATTACACAATCACACAATCACACAATCACACAGTACACACAATCACAATCACACAACCACACAATCAAAATTACACAATCACACAATCACACAATCACACAATCAAAATTACGCAATCACACAATCACACAATCACACAATCACACAATCACACAATCACACAGTCACACAATCACACAATCACACAATCACACAATCACGTAATCACACAATCACACAATCACACAATCACAATTACACAATCACACAATCACACAGTCACACAATCGCACAATCACACAATCACACAATCACACAATCACACAATCACACAATCACACAATCACACAATCACACAATCACACAATCACACAATCACACAATCACACAATCACACAATCACACAAGCACACAATCACTCAATCACACAATCACACAATCACACAATCACACAATCACACAATCACACAATCACACAATCACACAGTACACACAATCACAAACACACAATCACACAATCACAATTACACAATCACACAATCACACAATCACACAATCACACAATCACACAATCACACAATCACACAGTCACACAATCACACAATCACACAATCACACAGTCACACAATCACACAATCACGCAATCACACAATCACACAATCACACAACCACACAACCACACAATCACACAATCACACAATCACACAATCACACAATCACACAATCACACAATCACACAATCACACAATCACACAATCACACAAGCACACAATCACTCAATCACACAATCACACAATCACACAATCACACAATCACACAATCACACAATCACACAATCACACAGTACACACAATCACAAACACACAATCACACAATCACAATTACACAATCACACAATCACACAATCACACAATCACACAATCACACAATCACACAATCACACAGTCACACAATCACACAATCACACAATCACACAGTCACACAATCACACAATCACGCAATCACACAATCACACAATCACACAACCACACAACCACACAATCACACAATCACACAATCAGACAATCACACAATCACACAATCACGGCCACACAATCACACATGCACACAATCACACAATCACACAATCACACAATCACACAATCACACAGTCACATTCACACAATCACACAATCACACAATCACACAATCACTCAATCACACAATCACACAATCACACAATCACACAATCACAAAATCACACAATCACACAATCACACAATCACACAATCACGGTCACACAATCACACATTCACACAATCACACAATCACACAATCACTCAATCACACAATCACACAATCACACAATCACACAATCAAACAATCACACAATCAAACAATCACACAATCACACAATCTCACAATCACACAATCACACAACCACACAATCACACAACCACACAATCACACAATCACACAATCACACAATCACACAATCACACAATCACACAATCACACAATCACACAATCACACAATCACACAAGCACACAGTCACACAATCACACAATCACACAATCACACAATCACACAATCACACAATCACACAATCACACAATCACACAGTACACACAATCACAATCACACAATCACACAATCACAATTACACAATCACACAATCACACAATCACACAATCACAATTACACAATCACACAATCACACAATCACACAGTACACACAATCACAATCACACAATCACACAATCAAAATTACACAATCACACAATCACACAATCAAAACTACACAATCACACAATCACACAATCACACAATCACACAATCACACAGTCACACAATCACACAATCACACAATCACACAATCACACAATCACGTAATCACACAATCACACAATCACACAATCACAATTACACAATCACACAATCACACAGTCACACAATCGCACAATCACACAATCACACAATCACACAATCACACAATCACACAATCACACAATCACACAAGCACACAATCACTCAATCACACAATCACACAATCACACAATCACACAATCACACAATCACACAATCACACAATCACACAGTACACACAATCACAAACACACAATCACAATTACACAATCACACAATCACACAATCACACAATCATACAATCACACAATCACACAGTCACACAATCACACAATCACACAATCACACAGTCACACAATCACACAATCACGCAATCACACAATCACACAATCACACAATCACACAATCACACAGTCACACAATCACACAATCACACAATCACACAGTCACACAATCACACAATCACGCAATCACACAATCACACAATCACATAACCACACAACCACACAATCACACAAGCACACAATCACACAATCACACAATCACAATTACACAATCACACAATCACACAATCACACAATCACACAATCACACAATCACGGTCACACAGTCACACAATCACACAGTCACAATCACGCAATCGCGCAATCACGATCACACAATCACGATAACACAATCACGATCACACAATCACACAATCACACAATCACACAATCACACAATCACACAATCACACAATCACAATTACACAATCACACAATCACACAATCACACAATCACACAATTATACAATCACACAAGCACACCATCACTCAATCACACAATCACACACTCACACAATCACACAATCACACAATCACACAACCACACAACCACGCAATCACACAAGCACACAGTCACTCAAACACACAATCACACACTCACACAATCACACAATCACACAATCACACAATCACACAATCACACAATCACACAATCACACAATCACACAATCACACAATCACACAAGCACAATCACACAATCGCGGTCACACAATCACGGTCACACAGTAACGGTCACACAATCACACATTCACACAATCCCACAATCACAATCATACAATCACAATCACACAATCACACAGTCACACAATCACACAGTCACAATCACGCAATCGCACAATCACGATCACACAATCACGATAACACAATCACGATCACACAATCACGATCGCACAACCACTCAATCACACAATCACGCAATCACACAATTACACAATCACACAATCACACAATCACACAGTTATACAATCACACTAGCACACCATCACTCAATCACACAATCACACAATCACACAATCACACAACCACACAATCACACAATCACCCAATTACACAATCACACAATCACACAATCACACAATCACAAAATCACACAATCACACAATCACACAATCACACAATCACGGTCACACAATCACACTCTCACACAATCACACAATCACACAATCACTCAATCACACAATCACACAATCACACAATCACACAATCAAACAATCACACAATCACACAATCACACAATCACACAATCTCACAATCACACAATCACACAACCACACAATCACACAACCACACAATCACACAATCACACAATCACACAATCACACAATCACACAATCACACAATCACACAATCACACAATCACACAATCACAATCACACAATCACACAATCTCACAATCACACAATCACACAACCACACAATCACACAACCACACAATCACACAATCACACAATCACACAATCACACAATCACACAATCACACAATCACACAATCACACAATCACAATCACACAATCACAATCACACAATCACAATCACACAATCACAATCACACAATCACAATTACACAATCACACAATCACACAATCACACAATCACACAGTACACACAATCACAATCACACAATCACACAATCAAAATTACACAATCACACAATCACACAATCACACAGTCACACAATCACACAATCACACAATCACACAATCGCGTAATCACACAATCACACAATCACACAATCACAATTACACAATCACACAATCACACAGTCACACAATCGCACAATCACACAATCACACAATCACACAATCACACAATCACACAATCACACAATCACACAATCACACAATCACACAATCACACAATCACACAATCACACAATCACACAATCACACAATCACACAATCACACAATCACACAATCACACAATCACAATTACACAATCACACAATCACACAATCACACAATCACACAATTATACAATCACACAAGCACACCATCACTCAATCACACAATCACACACTCACACAATCACACAATCACACAATCACACAACCACACAACCACGCAATCACTCAAGCACACAGTCACTCAAACACACAATCACACACTCACACAATCACACAATCACACAATCACACAATCACACAATCACACAATCACACAATCACACAATCACACAATCACACAATCACACAAGCACAATCACACAATCGCGGTCACACAATCACGGTCACACAGTAACGGTCACACAATCACACATTCACACAATCCCACAATCACAATCATACAATCACAATCACACAATCACACAGTCACACAATCACACAGTCACAATCACGCAATCGCACAATCACGATCACACAATCACGATAACACAATCACGATCACACAATCACGATCGCACAACCACTCAATCACACAATCACGCAATCACACAATTACACAATCACACAATCACACAATCACACAGTTATACAATCACACTAGCACACCATCACTCAATCACACAATCACACAATCACACAATCACACAACCACACAATCACACAATCACCCAATTACACAATCACACAATCACACAATCACACAATCACAAAATCACACAATTACACAATCACACAATCACACAATCACACAATCACAAAATCACACAATCACACAATCACACAATCACACAATCACACAATCAAACAATCACACAATCAAACAATCACACAATCACACAATCTCACAATCACACAATCACACAACCACACAATCACACAACCACACAATCACACAATCACACAATCACACAATCACACAATCACACAATCACACAATCACACAATCACACAATCACACAATCACACAATCACACAGTCACACAATCACACAATCACACAATCACACAGTCACACAATCACACAGTCACACAATCACACAATCACAATCACGCAATCACACAATCACGATCACACAATCACGATCACACAATAACGGTCACACAATCACGATCACACAATCACGATCGCACAATCACGATCACACAATCACGATCGCACAACCACACAATCATACAATCACACAATCACACAATCACACAATCACACAATCACACAATCACACAATCACAATCACACAATCACACAATCACACAAGCACACAAGCACACAATCAGTCAATCACACAATCACACAATCACACAATCACACAATCACACAATCACACAAGCACACAATCACTCAATCACACAATCACACAGTACACACAATCACAAACACACAATCACACAATCACACAATCACAATTACACAATCACACAATCACACAATCACACAGTACACACAATCACAATCACACAATCACACAATCAAAATCACACAATCACACAATCAAAATTACACAATCACACAATCACACAATCACACAATCACACAATCACACAATCACACAATCACACAATCACACAATCACACAATCACACAATCACACAATCACACAATCACAATTACACAATCACACAATCACACAATCACACAATCACACAATTATACAATCACACAAGCACACCATCACTCAATCACACAATCACACACTCACACAATCACACAATCACACAATCACACAACCACACAACCACGCAATCACTCAAGCACACAGTCACTCAAACACACAATCACACACTCACACAATCACACAATCACACAATCACACAATCACACAATCACACAATCACACAATCACACAATCACACAATCACACAATCACACAAGCACAATCACACAATCGCGGTCACACAATCACGGTCACACAGTAACGGTCACACAATCACACATTCACACAATCCCACAATCACAATCATACAATCACAATCACACAATCACACAGTCACACAATCACACAGTCACAATCACGCAATCGCACAATCACGATCACACAATCACGATAACACAATCACGATCACACAATCACGATCGCACAACCACTCAATCACACAATCACGCAATCACACAATTACACAATCACACAATCACACAATCACACAGTTATACAATCACACTAGCACACCATCACTCAATCACACAATCACACAATCACACAATCACACAACCACACAATCACACAATCACCCAATTACACAATCACACAATCACACAATCACACAATCACAAAATCACACAATTACACAATCACACAATCACACAATCACACAATCACAAAATCACACAATCACACAATCACACAATCACACAATCACACAATCAAACAATCACACAATCAAACAATCACACAATCACACAATCTCACAATCACACAATCACACAACCACACAATCACACAACCACACAATCACACAATCACACAATCACACAATCACACAATCACACAATCACACAATCACACAATCACACAATCACACAATCACACAATCACACAGTCACACAATCACACAATCACACAATCACACAGTCACACAATCACACAGTCACACAATCACACAATCACAATCACGCAATCACACAATCACGATCACACAATCACGATCACACAATAACGGTCACACAATCACGATCACACAATCACGATCGCACAATCACGATCACACAATCACGATCGCACAACCACACAATCATACAATCACACAATCACACAATCACACAATCACACAATCACACAATCACACAATCACAATCACACAATCACACAATCACACAAGCACACAAGCACACAATCAGTCAATCACACAATCACACAATCACACAATCACACAATCACACAATCACACAAGCACACAATCACTCAATCACACAATCACACAGTACACACAATCACAAACACACAATCACACAATCACACAATCACAATTACACAATCACACAATCACACAATCACACAGTACACACAATCACAATCACACAATCACACAATCAAAATCACACAATCACACAATCAAAATTACACAATCACACAATCACACAATCACACAATCACACAATCACACAGTCACACAATCACACAATCACACAATCACACAATCACACAATCACGTAATCACACAATCACACAATCACACAATCACAAACACACAATCACACAATCACACAGTCACACAATCGCACAATCACACAATCACACAATCACACAATCACGCAATCACACAATCACACAATCACACAATCACACAAGCACACAGTCACTCAATCACACAATCACACAATCACACAATCACACAATCACACAATCACACAATCACACAATCACACAATCACACAGTACACACAATCACAATCACACAATCACACAATCACAATTACACAATCACACAATCACACAATCACACAATCACACAATCACACAATCACACAATCACACAATCACACAATCACACAATCACACAATCACACAATCACACAGTCACACAATCACACAATCACACAATCACACAGTCACACAATCACACAATCACGCAATCACACAATCACACAATCACACAACCACACAACCACACAATCACACAAGCACACAATCACACAATCACACAATCACAATTACACAATCACACAATCACACAATCACACAATCACACAACCACACAACCACGCAATCGCACAAGCACACAATCACTCAAACACACAATCACACACTCACACAATCACACAATCACACAATCACACAATCACACAATCACACAATCACACAATCACACAATCACACAAGCACAATCACACAATTGCGGTCACACAATCACGGTCACACAGTAACGGTCACAGAATCACACATTCACACAATCCCACAATCACAATCACACAATCACACAGTCACAATCACGCAATCGCACAATCACGATCACACAATCACGATAACACAATCACGATCACACAATCACGATCGCACAACCACTCAATCACACAATCACGCAATCACACAATTACACAATCACACAATCACACAATCACACAATCACAAAATCACACAATCACACAATCACACAATCACACAATCACACAATCAAACAATCACACAATCACACAATCACGGCCACACAATCACACATTCACACAATCACACAATCACACAATCACACAATCACACAATCACACAATCACACAATCACACAATCACACAACCACACAATCACACAATCACACAATCAGACAATCACACAATCACACAATCACGGCCACACAATCACACATGCACACAATCACACAATCACACAATCACACACTCACACAATCACACAGTCACAATCACACAATCACACAATCACACAATCACACAATCACTCAATCACATAATCACACAATCACACAATCACACATTCACACAATCACACAATCACACAATCACACAATCACACAATCACACAATCACACAATCACACAATCACACAATCACACAACCACACAATCACACAATCACACAATCACACAATCACACAATCACACAATCACACAGTACACACAATCACAATCACACAATCACACAATCACAATTACACAATCACACAATCACACAATCACACAATCACAATTACACAATCACACAATCACACAATCACACAGTACACACAATCACAATCACACAATCACACAATCAAAATTACACAATCACACAATCACACAATCAAAATTACACAATCACACAATCACACAATCACACAATCACACAATCACACAGTCACACAATCACACAATCACACAATCACACAATCACACAATCATGTAATCACACAATCACACAATCACACAATCACAATTACACAATCACACAATCACACAGTCACACAATCGCACAATCACACAATCACACAATCACACAATCACACAATCACACAATCACACAATCACACAAGCACACAATCACTCAATCACACAATCACACAATCACACAATCACAATTACACAATCACACAATCACACAATCACACAATCACACAATCACACCATCACACAATCACACAATCACACAATCACACAATCACACGGTACACACAATCACAATCACACAATCACACAATCACAATTACACAATCACACAATCACACAATCACACAATCACAATTACACAATCACACAATCACACAATCACACAGTACACACAATCACAATCACACAACCACACAATCAAAATTACACAATCACACAATCACACAGTACACACAATCACAATCACACAACCACACAATCAAAATTACACAATCACACAATCACACAATCACACAATCAAAATTACGCAATCACACAATCACACAATCACACAATCACACAATCACACAATCACACAGTCACACAATCACACAATCACACAATCACACAATCACACAATCACACAATCACGTAATCACACAATCACACAATCACACAATCACAATTACACAATCACACAATCACACAGTCACACAATCGCACAATCACACAATCACACAATCACACAATCACACAATCACACAATCACACAATCACACAATCACACAATCACACAATCACACAATCACACAATCACACAATCACACAAGCACACAATCACTCAATCACACAATCACACAATCACACAATCACACAATCACACAATCACACAATCACACAGTACACACAATCACAAACACACAATCACACAATCACAATTACACAATCACACAATCACACAATCACACAATCACACAATCACACAATCACACAATCACACAGTCACACAATCACACAATCACACAATCACACAGTCACACAATCACACAATCACGCAATCACACAATCACACAATCACACAACCACACAACCACACAATCACACAATCACACAATCAGACAATCACACAATCACACAATCACGGCCACACAATCACACATGCACACAATCACACAATCACACAATCACACACTCACACAATCACACAGTCACATTCACACAATCACACAATCACACAATCACACAATCACTCAATCACACAATCACACAATCACACAATCACACAATCACAAAATCACACAATCACACAATCACACAATCACACAATCACGGTCACACAATCACACATTCACACAATCACACAATCACACAATCACTCAATCACACAATCACACAATCACACAATCACACAATCAAACAGTCACACAATCAAACAATCACACAATCACACAATCTCACAATCACACAATCACACAACCACACAATCACACAACCACACAATCACACAATCACACAATCACACAATCACACAATCACACAATCACACAATCACACAATCACACAATCACACAATCACACAATCACACAAGCACACAGTCACACAATCACACAATCACACAATCACACAATCACACAATCACACAATCACACAATCACACAATCACACAGTACACACAATCACAATCACACAATCACACAATCACAATTACACAATCACACAATCACACAATCACACAATCACAATTACACAATCACACAATCACACAATCACACAGTACACACAATCACAATCACACAATCACACAATCAAAATTACACAATCACACAATCACACAATCACACAATCAAAATTACACAATCACACAATCACACAATCACACAATCACACAATCACACAGTCACACAATCACACAATCACACAATCACACAATCACACAATCACGTAATCACACAATCACACAATCACACAATCACAATTACACAATCACACAATCACACAGTCACACAATCGCACAATCACACAATCACACAATCACACAATCACACAATCACACAATCACACAATCACACAAGCACACAATCACTCAATCACACAATCACACAATCACACAATCACACAATCACACAATCACACAATCACACAATCACACAATCACACAATCACACAATCACACAATCACACAATCACACAATCACAATTACACAATCACACAATCACACAATCACACAATCACACAATTATACAATCACACAAGCACACCATCACTCAATCACACAATCACACACTCACACAATCACACAATCACACAATCACACAACCACACAACCACGCAATCACACAAGCACACAGTCACTCAAACACACAATCACACACTCACACAATCACACAATCACACAATCACACAATCACACAATCACACAATCACACAATCACACAATCACACAATCACACAATCACACAAGCACAATCACACAATCGCGGTCACACAATCACGGTCACACAGTAACGGTCACACAATCACACATTCACACAATCCCACAATCACAATCATACAATCACAATCACACAATCACACAGTCACACAATCACACAGTCACAATCACGCAATCGCACAATCACGATCACACAATCACGATAACACAATCACGATCACACAATCACGATCGCACAACCACTCAATCACACAATCACGCAATCACACAATTACACAATCACACAATCACACAATCACACAGTTATACAATCACACTAGCACACCATCACTCAATCACACAATCACACAATCACACAATCACACAACCACACAATCACACAATCACCCAATTACACAATCACACAATCACACAATCACACAATCACACAATCACACAGTCACACAATCACACAATCACACAATCACACAGTCACACAATCACACAATCACGCAATCACACAATCACACAATCACACAACCACACAATCACACAAGCACACAATCACACAATCACACAATCACAATTACACAATCACACAATCACACAATCACACAATCACACAATCACACAATCACGGTCACACAGTCACACAATCACACAGTCACAATCACGCAATCGCGCAATCACGATCACACAATCACGATAACACAATCACGATCACACAATCACACAATCACACAATCACACAATCACACAATCACACAATCACACAATCACACAATCACACAATCACACAATCACAATTACACAATCACACAATCACACAATCACACAATCACACAATTATACAATCACACAAGCACACCATCACTCAATCACACAATCACACACTCACACAATCACACAATCACACAATCACACAACCACACAACCACGCAATCACACAAGCACACAGTCACTCAAACACACAATCACACACTCACACAATCACACAATCACACAATCACACAATCACACAATCACACAATCACACAATCACACAATCACACAATCACACAATCACACAAGCACAATCACACAATCGCGGTCACACAATCACGGTCACACAGTAACGGTCACACAATCACACATTCACACAATCCCACAATCACAATCATACAATCACAATCACACAATCACACAGTCACACAATCACACAGTCACAATCACGCAATCGCACAATCACGATCACACAATCACGATAACACAATCACGATCACACAATCACGATCGCACAACCACTCAATCACACAATCACGCAATCACACAATTACACAATCACACAATCACACAATCACACAGTTATACAATCACACTAGCACACCATCACTCAATCACACAATCACACAATCACACAATCACACAACCACACAATCACACAATCACCCAATTACACAATCACACAATCACACAATCACACAATCACAAAATCACACAATCACACAATCACACAATCACACAATCACGGTCACACAATCACACTCTCACACAATCACACAATCACACAATCACTCAATCACACAATCACACAATCACACAATCACACAATCAAACAATCACACAATCACACAATCACACAATCACACAATCTCACAATCACACAATCACACAACCACACAATCACACAACCACACAATCACACAATCACACAATCACACAATCACACAATCACACAATCACACAATCACACAATCACACAATCACACAATCACAATCACACAATCACACAATCTCACAATCACACAATCACACAACCACACAATCACACAACCACACAATCACACAATCACACAATCACACAATCACACAATCACACAATCACACAATCACACAATCACACAATCACAATCACACAATCACAATCACACAATCACAATCACACAATCACAATCACACAATCACAATCACACAATCACAATCACACAATCACAATTACACAATCACACAATCACACAATCACACAATCACACAGTACACACAATCACAATCACACAATCACACAATCAAAATTACACAATCACACAATCCCACAATCACACAGTCACACAATCACACAATCACACAATCACACAATCGCGTAATCACACAATCACACAATCACACAATCACAATTACACAATCACACAATCACACAGTCACACAATCGCACAATCACACAATCACACAATCACACAATCACACAATCACACAATCACACAATCACACAATCACACAATCACACAATCACACAATCACACAATCACACAATCACACAATCACACAATCACACAATCACACAATCACAATTACACAATCACACAATCACACAATCACACAATCACACAATTATACAATCACACAAGCACACCATCACTCAATCACACAATCACACACTCACACAATCACACAATCACACAATCACACAACCACACAACCACGCAATCACACAAGCACACAGTCACTCAAACACACAATCACACACTCACACAATCACACAATCACACAATCACACAATCACACAATCACACAATCACACAATCACACAATCACACAATCACACAATCACACAAGCACAATCACACAATCGCGGTCACACAATCACGGTCACACAGTAACGGTCACACAATCACACATTCACACAATCCCACAATCACAATCATACAATCACAATCACACAATCACACAGTCACACAATCACACAGTCACAATCACGCAATCGCACAATCACGATCACACAATCACGATAACACAATCACGATCACACAATCACGATCGCACAACCACTCAATCACACAATCACGCAATCACACAATTACACAATCACACAATCACACAATCACACAGTTATACAATCACACTAGCACACCATCACTCAATCACACAATCACACAATCACACAATCACACAACCACACAATCACACAATCACCCAATTACACAATCACACAATCACACAATCACACAATCACAAAATCACACAATCACACAATCACACAATCACACAATCACGGTCACACAATCACACAATCACGCAATCACACAATCACACAATCACACAACCACACAACCACACAATCACACAAGCACACAATCACACAATCACACAATCACAATTACACAATCACACAATCACACAATCACACAATCACGGTCACACAGTCACACAATCACACAGTCACAATCACGCAATCGCGCAATCACGATCACACAATCACGATAACACAATCACGATCACACAATCACACAATCACACAATCACACAATCACACAATCACACAATCACACAATCACACAATCACAATTACACAATCACACAATCACACAATCACACAATCACACAATTATACAATCACACAAGCACACCATCACTCAATCACACAATCACACACTCACACAATCACACAATCACACAATCACACAACCACACAACCACGCAATCACACAAGCACACAGTCACTCAAACACACAATCACACACTCACATAATCACACAATCACACAATCACACAATCACACAATCACACAATCACACAATCACACAATCACACAATCACACAATCACACAATCACACAATCACACAAGCACAATCACACAATCGCGGTCACACAATCACGGTCACACAGTAACGGTCACACAATCACACATTCACACAATCCCACAATCACAATCATACAATCACAATCACACAATCACACAGTCACACAATCACACAGTCACAATCACGCAATCGCACAATCACGATCACACAATCACGATCACACAATCACGATCGCACAACCACTCAATCACACAATCACGCAATCACACAATTACACAATCACACAATCACACAATCACACAGTTATACAATCACACTAGCACACCATCACTCAATCACACAATCACACAATCACACAATCACACAACCACACAATCACACAATCACCCAATTACACAATCACACAATCACACAATCACACAATCACAAAATCACACAATCACACAATCACACAATCACACAATCACGGTCACACAATCACACTCTCACACAATCACACAATCACACAATCACTCAATCACACAATCACACAATCACACAATCACACAATCAAACAATCACACAATCACACAATCACACAATCACACAATCTCACAATCACACAATCACACAACCACACAATCACACAACCACACAATCACACAATCACACAATCACACAATCACACAATCACACAATCACACAATCACACAATCACACAATCACAATCACACAATCACACAATCTCACAATCACACAATCACACAACCACACAATCACACAATCACACAATCACACAGTACACACAATCACAAACACACAATCACAATTACACAATCACACAATCACACAATCACACAATCATACAATCACACAATCACACAGTCACACAATCACACAATCACACAATCACACAGTCACACAATCACACAATCACACAATCACGGTCACACAGTCACACAATCACACAGTCACAATCACGCAATCGCGCAATCACGATCACACAATCACGATAACACAATCACACAATCACACAATCACACAATCACACAATCACACAATCACACAATCACACAATCACACAATCACACAATCACAATCACACAATCACAATCACACAATTACAATCACACAATCACAATCACACAATCACAATTACACAATCACACAATCACACAATCACACAATCACACAGTACACACAATCACAATCACACAATCACACAATCAAAATTACACAATCACACAATCACACAATCACACAGTCACACAATCACACAATCACACAATCACACAATCGCGTAATCACACAATCACACAATCACACAATCACACAATCACAATTACACAATCACACAATCACACAGTCACACAATCGCACAATCACACAATCACACAATCACACAATCACACAATCACACAATCACACAATCACACAATCACACAATCACACAATCACACAATCACACAATCACACAATCACACAATCACACAATCACACAATCACACAATCACACAATCACAATTACACAATCACACAATCACACAATCACACAATCACACAATTATACAATCACACAAGCACACCATCACTCAATCACACAATCACACACTCACACAATCACACAATCACACAATCACAATTACACAATCACACAATCACACAATCACACAATCACACAATCACACAGTCACACAATCACACAATCACACAATCACACAGTCACACAATCACACAATCACGCAATCACACAATCACACAATCACACAACCACACAACCACACAGTCACACAAGCACACAATCACACAATCACACAATCACAATTACACAATCACAATTACACAATCACACAATCACACAATCACACAATCACACAATCACACAATCACGGTCACACAGTCACACAATCACACAGTCACAATCACGCAATCGCACAATCACGATCACACAATCACACAATCACACAATCACGGTCACACAGTCACACAATCACACAGTCACAATCACGCAATCGCACAATCACGATCACACAATCACGATAACACAATCACGATCACACAATCACGATCGCACAACCACACAATCACACAATCACACAATCACAATTACACAATCACACAATCGCGGTCACACAATCACGGTCACACAATAACGGTCACACAATCACACATTCACACAATCCCACAATCACAATCACGCAATCACAATCACACAATCACACAGTCACACAATTACACAGTCACAATCACGCAATCGCACAATCACGATCACACAATCACGATAACACAATCACGATCACACAATCACGATCGCACAACCACTCAGTCACACAATCACACAATCACACAGTCACATAATCACTCAATCACACAATCACACACTCACACAATCACACAGTCACAATCACACAATCACACAATCACACAGTCACACAATCACACAATCACACAATCACACAATCACACAATCACAATCACACAAGCACAATCACACAATCGCGGTCACACAATCACGGTCACACGGTAACGGTCACACAATCACACATTCACACAATCCCACAATCACAATCACACAATCACACAGTCACAATCACGCAATCGCACAATCACGATCACACAATCACGATAACACAATCACGATCACACAATCACGATCGCACAACCACTCAATCACACAATCACGCAATCACACAATTACACAATCACACAATCACACAATCACACAATCACACAATCACAAAATCACACAATCACACAATCACACAATCACACAATCACACAATCAAACAATCACACAATCACACAATCACGGCCACACAATCACACATTCACACAATCACACAATCACACAATCACACAATCACACAATCACGCAATCACGCAATCACAATTACACAATCACACAATCACACAATCACGCAATCACAAAATCACACAATCACACAACCACACAACCACACAATCACACAAGCACACAATCACACAATCACACAATCACACAATCACACAATCACACAATCACACAATCACAATCACACAATCACAATCACACAATCACAATCACACAATCACAATTACACAATCACAATCACACAATCACAATCACACAATCACAATCACACAATCACAATCACACAATCACAATCACACAATCACAATCACACAGTCACAATCACACAATCACAATCACACAATCACAATCACACAATCACAATCACACAATCACAATCACACAATCACAATCACACAATCACAATCACACAATCACAATCACACAATCACAATCACACAATCACACAGTCCCACAGTCACACAGTCACACAATCACACAATCACACAATCACACAATCACACAATCACTCAATCACACAATCACACAATCACACAATCACACAATCACACAATCACAAAATCACACAATCACACAATCACACAATCACACAATCACGGTCACACAATCACATATTCACACAATCACACAATCACACAATCACACAATCACAATCACACAATCACAATCACACAATCACAATCACACCATCACAATCACACAATCACAATCACACAATCACAATCACACAATCACAATCACACAATCACAATCACACAATCACAATCACACAATCACAATCACACAATCACAATCACACAATCACAATCACACAATCACAATCACACAATCACAATCACACAATCACAATCACACAATCACAATCACACAATCACAATCACACAATCACAATCACACAATCACAATCACACAATCACAATCACACAATCACAATCACACAATCACAATCACACAATCACAATCACACAATCACAATCACACAATCACAATCACACAATCACAATCACACAATCACAATCACACAATCACAATCACACAATCACAATCACACAATCACAATCACACAATCACACAATCACACAATCACACAATTACAAAATCACACAATCACACAATCACACAATCACACAATCACACAATCACACAATCACACAATCACACAATCACGGTCACACAATCACACATTCACACAATCACACAATCACACAATCACTCAATCACACAATCACACAATCACACAATCAAACAATTAAACAATCACACAATCACACAATCACACAATCACACAATCACACAATCACACAATCACACAATCACACAATCACAATCACACAAGCACAATCACACAATCGCGGTCACACAATCACGGTCACACAATCGCGGTCACACAATCACGGTCACACAATAACGGTCACACAATCACACATTCACACAATCCCACAATCACAATCACGCAATCACAATCACACAATCACACAGTCACACAATTACACAGTCACAATCACGCAATCGCACAATCACGATCACACAATCACGATAACACAATCACGATCACACAATCACGATCGCACAACCACTCAATCACACAATCACACAATCACACAGTCACACAATCACACAATCACACAATCACACAATCACACAATCACACACTCACACAATCACACAATCACACAATCACACAACCACACAACCACGCAATCACACAAGCACACAATCACTCAATCACACAATCACACACTCACACAATCACACAGTCACAATCACACAATCACACAATCACACAATCACACAATCACACAATCACACAATCACACAATCACACAATCACACAATCACACAATCACAATCACACAAGCACAATCACACAATCGCGGTCACACAATCACGGTCACACGGTAACGGTCACACAATCACACATTCACACAATCCCACAATCACAATCACACAATCACACAGTCACAATCACGCAATCGCACAATCACGATCACACAATCACGATAACACAATCACGATCGCACAATCACGATCGCACAACCACTCAATCACACAATCACGCAATCACACAATTAGACAATCACACAATCACACAATCACAAAATCACACAATCACACAATCACACAATCACACAATCACACAATCAAACAATCACACAATCACACAATCACGGCCACACAATCACACATTCACACAATCACACAATCACACAATCACACAATCACACAATCACACAATCACACAATCACACAATCACACAATCACACAATCACACAATCACACAATCACACAATCACACAATCACACAATCACACAATCACACAATCACACAATCACACAATCACACAATCACACAAGCACACAATCACTCAATCACACAATCACACAATCACACAATCACACAATCACACAGTCACACAGTACACACAATCACAATCACACAATCACACAATCACACAATCACAATTACACAATCACACAATCACACAATCACACAATCACACAATCACACAATCACACAGTCACACAATCACACAATCACACAATCACACAGTCACACAACCACACAATCACGCAATCACACAATCACACAATCACACAACCACACAACCACACAATCACACAAGCACACAATCACACAATCACACAATCACAATTACACAATCACACAATCACACAATCACACAATCACACAATCACACAATCACACAATCACACAATCACAATCACACAAGCACAATCACACAATCGCGGTCACACAATCACGGTCACACAGTAACGGTCACACAATCACACATTCACACAATCCCACAATCACAATCACACAATCACACAGTCACAATCACGCAATCGCACAATCACGATCACACAATCACGATAACACAATCACGATCACACAATCACGATCGCACAATCACGATCGCACAACCACTCAATCACACAATCACGCAATCACACAATTACACAATCACACAATCACACAGTTATACAATCACAATAGCACACCATCACTCAATCACACAATCACACACTCACACAATCACACAATCACACAATCACACAATCACACAATCACACAATCACACAGTACACACAATCACAATCACACAATCACACAATCACAATTACACAATCACACAATCACACAATCACACAGTCACACAATCACACAATCACACAATCACACAATCACACAATCACACAATCACGCAATCACACAATCACACAATCACACAATCACAATTACACAATCACACAATCACACAGTCACACAATCGCACAATCACACAATCACACAATCACACAATCACACAATCACACAATCACACAATCACACAATCACACAATCACACAATCACACAGTCACACAATCACACAATCACACAATCACACAGTCACACAATCACACAATCACACAATCACACAATCACAATTACACAATCACACAATCACACAATCACACAATCACACAATCACGGTCACACAGTCACACAATCACACAGTCACAATCACGCAATCGCACAATCACGATCACACAATCACGATAACACAATCACGATCACACAATCACGATCGCACAACCACACAATCACACAACCACACAATCACACAATCACACAATCACACAAGCACACAATCACTCAATCACACAATCACACAATCACACAATCGCACAATCACACAATCACACAATCACACAATCACACAATCACAAAATCACACAATCACACAATCACACAATCACACAATCACGGTCACACAATCACACATTCACACAATCACACAATCACACAATCACACAATCACACAATCACACAATCACACAATCACACAATCACAATCACACAATCGCAATCACACAATCACAATCACACAATCACAATCACACAATCACAATCACACAATCACAATCACACAATCACAATCACACAATCACAATCACACAATCACAATCACACAATCACAATCACACAATCACAATCACACAATCACAATCACACAATCACACAGTCCCACAATCACACAGTCACACGATCACACAATCACAATCACGCAATCACACAATCACGATTACACAATCACGATCACACAATCACGATCACACAATCACACAGTCACACAATCACACAGTCACACAATCACACAATCCCACAATCACAATCACACAATCACACAGTCACAATCACGCAATCGCACAATCACGATCACACAATCACGATAACACAATCACGATCACACAATCACGATCGCACAATCACGATCGCACAACCACTCAATCACACAATCACGCAATCACACAATTACACAATCACACAATCACACTATCACACAACCACACAACCACACAATCACACAAGCACACAATCACACAATCACACAATCACAATTACACAATCACACAATCACACAATCACACAATCACACAATCACACAATCACACAATCACACAATCACAATCACACAAGCACAATCACACAATCGCGGTCACACAATCACGGTCACACAGTAACGGTCACACAATCACACATTCACACAATCCCACAATCACAATCACACAATCACACAGTCACAATCACGCAATCGCACAATCACGATCACACAATCACGATAACACAATCACGATCACACAATCACGATCGCACAATCACGATCGCACAACCACTCAATCACACAATCACGCAATCACACAATTACACAATCACACAATCACACAGTTATACAATCACAATAGCACACCATCACTCAATCACACAATCACACACTCACACAATCACACAATCACACAATCACACAATCACACAATCACACAATCACACAGTACACACAATCACAATCACACAATCACACAATCACAATTACACAATCACACAATCACACAATCAAAATTACACAATCACACAATCACACAATCACACAGTCACACAATCACACAATCACACAATCACACAATCACACAATCACACAATCACGCAATCACACAATCACACAATCACACAATCACAATTACACAATCACACAATCACACAGTCACACAATCGCACAATCACACAATCACACAATCACACAATCACACAATCACACAATCACACAATCACACAATCACACAATCACACAGTCACACAATCACACAATCACACAATCACACAGTCACACAATCACACAATCACACAATCACACAATCACAATTACACAATCACACAATCACACAATCACACAATCACACAATCACGGTCACACAGTCACACAATCACACAGTCACAATCACGCAATCGCACAATCACGATCACACAATCACGATAACACAATCACGATCACACAATCACGATCGCACAACCACACAATCACACAATCACACAATCACACAATCACACAATCACACAATCACACAATCACACAATCACACAATCACACAATCACACAATCACACAATCACACAATCACACAATCACACAATCACACAATCACACATTCACACAATCACGAAATCACACAATCACACAATCACACAAGCACACAAGCACACAATCAGTCAATCACACAATCACACAATCACACAACCACACAATCACACAATCACACAATCACACAAGCACACAATCACTCAATCACACAATCACACAATCACACAATCGCACAATCACACAATCACACAATCACACAATCACACAATCACAAAATCACACAATCACACAATCACACAATCACACAATCACGGTCACACAATCACACATTCACACAATCACACAATCACACAATCACACAATCACACAATCACACAATCACACAATCACACAATCACAATCACACAATCGCAATCACACAATCACAATCACACAATCACAATCACACAATCACGATTACACAATCACGATCACACAATCACGATCACACAATCACACAGTCACACAATCACACAGTCACACAATCACACAATCCCACAATCACAATCACACAATCACACAGTCACAATCACGCAATCGCACAATCACGATCACACAATCACGATAACACAATCACGATCACACAATCACGATCGCACAATCACGATCGCACAACCACTCAATCACACAATCACGCAATCACACAATTACACAATCACACAATCACACTATCACACAGTTATACAATCACAATAGCACACCATCACTCAATCACACAATCACACACTCACACAATCACACAATCACACAATCACACAACCACACAACCACGTATTCACACAAAAACACAATCACTCAATCACAAAATCACACAATCAAACAATCACACAATCACACAATCACGGTCACACAATCACACATTCACACAATCACACAATCACACAATCACACGAGCACACAATCACACAATCACACAAGCACACAATCACTCAATCGCACAATCACACAATCACACAATCACACAATCACACAGTACACACAATCACAATCACACAATCACACAATCACAATTACACAATCACACAATCACACAATCAAAATTACACAATCACACAATCACACAATCACACAGTCACACAATCACACAATCACACAATCACACAATCACACAATCACACAATCACACAATCACACAATCACACAATCACACAATCACACAATCACACAATCACACAATCACACAATCACACAATCACACAATCACACAATCACACAATCACACAATCACACAATCACACAATCACACATTCACACAATCACGAAATCACACAATCACACAATCACACAAGCACACAAGCACACAATCAGTCAATCACACAATCACACAATCACACAACCACACAATCACACAATCACACAATCACACAAGCACACAATCACTCAATCACACAATCACACAATCACACAATCGCACAATCACACAATCACACAATCACACAATCACACAATCACAAAATCACACAATCACACAATCACACAATCACACAATCACGGTCACACAATCACACATTCACACAATCACACAATCACACAATCACACAATCACACAATCACACAATCACACAATCACACAATCACAATCACACAATCACAATCACACAATCACAATCACACAATCACAATCACACAATCACAATCACACAATCACAATCACACAATCACAATCACACAATCACAATCACACAATCACAATCACACAATCACAATCACACAATCACAATCACACAATCACACAGTCCCACAATCACACAGTCACACAATCACACAGTCACACAATCACACAATCACAATCACGCAATCACACAATCACGATCACACAATCACGATCACACAATAACGGTCACACAATCACGATCACACAATCACGATCGCACAATCACGATCACACAATCACGATCGCACAACCACACAATCATACAATCACACAATCACACAATCACACAATCACACAATCACACAATCACACAATCACACAATCACACAATCACAATCACACAATCACACAATCACACAAGCACACAAGCACACAATCACACAATCACACAACCACACAACCACACAATCACACAAGCACACAATCACACAATCACACAATCACAATTACACAATCACACAATCACACAATCACACAATCACACAATCACACAATCACACAATCACACAATCACACAATCACAATCACACAAGCACAATCACACAATCGCGGTCACACAATCACGGTCACACAGTAACGGTCACACAATCACACATTCACACAATCCCACAATCACAATCACACAATCACACAGTCACACAATCACACAGTCACAATCACGCAATCGCACAATCACGATCACACAATCACGATAACACAATCACGATCACACAATCACGATCGCACAACCACTCAATCACACAATCACGCAATCACACAATTACACAATCACACAATCACACAATCACACAGTTATACAATCACAATAGCACACCATCACTCAATCACACAATCACACACTCACACAATGACACAATCACACAATCACACAACCACACAACCACGCAATCACACAAGCACACAATCACTCAATCACACAATCACACAATCAAACAATCACACAATCACACAATCACACAATCACACAATCACACAATCACACAATCACACAATCACACAGTACACACAATCACAATCACACAATCACACAATCACAACTACACAATCACACAATCACACAATCACAATTCCACAATCACACAATCACACAATCACACAGTACACACAATCACAATCACACAATCACACAATCAAAATTACACAATCACACAATCACACAATCAAAATTACACAATCACACAATCACACAATCACACAATCACACAATCACACAATCACACAATCACACAGTCACACAATCACACAATCACACAATCACACAATCGCACAATCACACAATCACACAATCACACAATCACACAATCACACAATCACACAAGCACACAATCACACAATCACACAATCACACAATCACACAACCACACAATCACACAGTACACACAATCACAATCACACAATCACACAATCACAATTACACAATCACACAATCACACAATCACAATTACACAATCACACAATCACACAATCACACAGTACACACAATCACAATCACACAATCACACAATCAAAATTACACAATCACACAATCACACAATCAAAATTACACAATCACACAATCACACAATCACACAATCACACAGTCACACAATCACACAATCACACAATCACACAATCACGTAATCACACAATCACACAACCACACAATCACAATTACACAATCACACAATCACACAGTCACACAATCGCACAATCACACAATCACACAATCACACAATCACACACTCACACAATCACACAGTCACAATCACACAATCACACAATCACACAATCACACAATCACACAATCACTCAATCACACAATCACACAATCACACAATCACAAAATCACACAATCACACAATCACGGTCACACAATCACACATTCACACAATCACACAATCACACAATCACACAATCACAATCACACAATCACAATCACACAATCACAATCACACAATCACAATCACACAATCACAATCACACAATCACAATCACACAATCACAATCACACAATCACAATCACACAATCACAATCACACAATCACAATCACACAATCACAATCACACAATCACAATCACACAATCACAATCACACAATCACAATCACACAATCACAATCACACAATCACACAGTCCCACAATCACACAGTCACACAATCACACAATCACAATCACGCAATCACACAATCACGATTACACAATCACGATCACACAATCACGATCACACAATCACACAGTCACACAATCACACAGTCACACAATCACACAATCACACAATCACACAATCACACAATCACACAATCACACAATCACACAATCACACAATCACACAATCACACAATCACAATTACACAATCACACAATCACACAATCACACAATCACACAATTATACAATCACACAAGCACACCATCACTCAATCACACAATCACACACTCACACAATCACACAATCACACAATCACAATTACACAATCACACAATCACACAATCACACAATCACACAATCACACAGTCACACAATCACACAATCACACAATCACACAGTCACACAATCACACAATCACGCAATCACACAATCACACAATCACACAACCACACAACCACACAGTCACACAAGCACACAATCACACAATCACACAATCACAATCACACAATCACAATCACACAATCACACAATCACACAATCACACAATCACACAATTACAAAATCACACAATCACACAATCACACAATCACACAATCACACAATCACACAATCACACAATCACGGTCACACAATCACACATTCACACAATCACACAATCACACAATCACTCAATCACACAATCACACAATCACACAATCAAACAATTAAACAATCACACAATCACACAATCACACAATCACACAATCACACAATCACACAATCACACAATCACAATCACACAAGCACAATCACACAATCGCGGTCACACAATCACGGTCACACAATCGCGGTCACACAATCACGGTCACACAATAACGGTCACACAATCACACATTCACACAATCCCACAATCACAATCACGCAATCACAATCACACAATCACACAGTCACACAATTACACAGTCACAATCACGCAATCGCACAATCACGATCACACAATCACGATAACACAATCACGATCACACAATCACGATCGCACAACCACTCAATCACACAATCACACAATCACACAGTCACACAATCACACAATCACACAATCACACAATCACACAATCACACACTCACACAATCACACAATCACACAATCACACAACCACACAACCACGCAATCACACAAGCACACAATCACTCAATCACACAATCACACACTCACACAATCACACAGTCACAATCACACAATCACACAATCACACAATCACACAATCACACAATCACACAATCACACAATCACACAATCACACAATCACAATCACACAAGCACAATCACACAATCGCGGTCACACAATCACGGTCACACGGTAACGGTCACACAATCACACATTCACACAATCCCACAATCACAATCACACAATCACACAGTCACAATCACACAATCAAACAATCACACAATCACACAATCACGGTCACACAATCACACATTCACACAATCACACAATCACACAATCACACGAGCACACAATCACACAATCACACAAGCACACAATCACTCAATCGCACAATCACACAATCACACAATCACACAATCACACAGTACACACAATCACAATCACACAATCACACAATCACAATTACACAATCACACAATCACACAATCAAAATTACACAATCACACAATCACACAATCACACAGTCACACAATCACACAATCACACAATCACACAATCACACAGTTATACAATCACAATAGCACACCATCACTCAATCACACAATCACACACTCACACAATCACACAATCACACAATCACACAACCACACAACCACGCATTCACACAAAAACACAATCACTCAATCACAAAATCACACAATCAAACAATCACACAATCACACAATCACGGTCACACAATCACACATTCACACAATCACACAATCACACAATCACACGAGCACACAATCACACAATCACACAAGCACACAATCACTCAATCGCACAATCACACAATCACACAATCACACAATCACACAGTACACACAATCACAATCACACAATCACACAATCACAATTACACAATCACACAATCACACAATCAAAATTACACAATCACACAATCACACAATCACACAATCACACAATCACAATCACACAATCACAATCACACAATCACAATCACACAATCACAATCACACAATCACAATCACACAATCACAATCACACAATCACAATCACACAATCACAATCACACAATCACAATCACACAATCACAATCACACAATCACAATCACACAATCACAATCACACAATCACACAATCACACAATCACACAATCACAAAATCACACAATCACACAATCACACAATCACACAATCACACAATCACACAATCACGGTCACACAATCACACATTCACACAATCACACAATCACACAATCACTCAATCACACAATCACACAATCACACAATCACACAATTAAACAATCACACAATCACACAATCACACAATCACACAATCACACAATCACACAATCACACAATCACACAATCACACAATCACAATCACACAAGCACAATCACACAATCGCGGTCACACAATCACGGTCACACAATAACGGTCACACAATCACACATTCACACAATCCCACAATCACAATCACGCAATCACAATCACACAATCACACAGTCACACAATTACACAGTCACAATCACGCAATCGCACAATCACGATCACACAATCACGATAACACAATCACGATCACACAATCACGATCGCACAACCACTCAATCACACAATCACACAATCACACAGTCACACAATCACACAATCACACAATCACACAATCACACAATCACACACTCACACAATCACACAATCACACAATCACACAACCACACAACCACGCAATCACACAAGCACACAATCACTCAATCACACAATCACACACTCACACAATCACACAGTCACAATCACACAATCACACAATCACACAATCACACAATCACACAATCACACAATCACACAATCACACAATCACAATCACACAAGCACAATCACACAATCGCGGTCACACTATCACGGTCACACGGTAACGGTCACACAATCACACATTCACACAATCCCACAATCACAATCACACAATCACACAGTCACAATCACGCAATCGCACAATCACGATCACACAATCACGATAACACAATCACGATCGCACAATCACGATCGCACAACCACTCAATCACACAATCACGCAATCACACAATTACACAATCACACAATCACACAATCACACAATCACACAATCACACAATCAAACAATCACACAATCACACAATCACGGCCACACAATCACACATTCACACAATCACACAATCACACAATCACACAATCACACAATCACACAATCACACAATCACACAATCACACAATCACACAATCACGCAATCACAATTACACAATCACACAATCACACAATCACACAATCACGCAATCACAAAATCACACAATCACACAACCACACAACCCCACAATCACACAAGCACACAATCACACAATCACACAATCACAATTACACAATCACACAATCACACAATCACACAATCACACAATCACACCATCACACAATCACACGATCACACAATCACACAATCACACAATCACACAATCACACAATCACACAATCACAATCACACAATCACAATCACATAATCACAATCACACAATCACAATCACACAATCACAATCACACAATCACAATCACACAATCACAATCACACAATCACAATCACACAATCACAATCACACAATCACAATCACACAATCACAATCACACAATCACAATCACACAATCACAATCACACAATCACAATCACACAATCACAATCACACAATCACAATCACACAATCACAATCACACAATCACAATCACACAATCACAATCACACAATCACAATCACACAATCACAATCACACAATCACAATCACACAATCACAATCACACAATCACAATCACACAATCACAATCACACAATCACAATCACACAATCACAATCACACAATCACAATCACACAGTCACAATCACACAATCACAATCACACAATCACAAGCACACAATCACAATCACACAGTCACAATCACACAATCACAATCACACAATCACAAGCACAAAATCACAATCACACAATCACAATCACACAATCACAATCACACAATCACACAATCACAATCACACAATCACAATCACACAATCACACAGTCCCACAGTCACACAGTCACACAATCACACAATCACACAATCACACAATCACACAATCACGGTCACACAATCACACAGTCACACAATCACACAGTCACACAATCACAAAATCACAAAATCACACAATCACACAATCACACAATCACACAATCACACAATCACACAATCACACAATCACACAATCACACAATCACGCAATCACACAATCACGCAATCACACAATCACCTAATCACACAATCACACAATCACACAATCACACAATCACACAACCACACAACCACGCAATCACACAAGCACACAATCACTCAATCACACAATCGCACACTCACACAATCACACAGTCACAATCACACAATCACACAATCACACAATCACACAATCACACAATCACTCAATCACACAATCACACAATCACACAATCACACAATCACACAATCACACAATCACAAAATCACACAATCACAAAATCACACAATCACACAATCACGGTCACACAATCACACATTCACACAATCACACAATCACACAATCACACAATCACACAATCACACAATCACACAATCACAATCACACAATCACACAATCACACAAGCACACAAGCACGCAATCAGTCAATAACACAATCACACAATCACACAATCACACAATCACACAATCACGGTCACACAATCACACAGTCACACAATCACACAGTCACACAATCACAAAATCACAAAATCACACAATCACACAATCACACAATCACACAATCACACAATCACACAATCACACAATCACACAATCACACAATCACGCAATCACACAATCACGCAATCACACAATCACCTAATCACACAATCACACAATCACACAATCACACAATCACACAACCACACAACCACGCAATCACACAAGCACACAATCACTCAATCACACAATCGCACACTCACACAATCACACAGTCACAATCACACAATCACACAATCACACAATCACACAATCACTCAATCACACAATCACACAATCACACAATCACACAATCACACAATCACACAATCACAAAATCACACAATCACAAAATCACACAATCACACAATCACGGTCACACAATCACACATTCACACAATCACACAATCACACAATCACACAATCACACAATCACACAATCACACAATCACAATCACACAATCACACAATCACACAAGCACACAAGCACGCAATCAGTCAATAACACAATCACACAATCACACAATCACACAATCACACAATCAGACAAGCACACAATCACTCAATCACACAATCACACAATCACACAATCGCACAGTCACACAATCACACAATCACACAATCACACAATCACACAATCACACAGTCACAATCACGCAATCGCACAATCACGATCACACAATCACGATAACACAATCACGATCACACAATCACGATCGCACAATCACGGTCGCACAACCACTCAATCACACAATCACGCAATCACACAATTACACAATCACACAATCACACAATCACACAGTTATACAATCACAATAGCACACCATCACTCAATCACACAATCACACACTCACACAATCACACAATCAAAATTACACAATCACACAATCACACAATCACACAGTCACACAATCACACAATCACACAATCACACAATCACAATTACACAATCACACAATCACACAATCACACAATCACACAATCACGGTCACACAGTCACACAATCACACAGTCACAATCACGCAATCGCACAATCACGATCACACAATCACGATAACACAATCACGATCACACAATCACGATCGCACAACCACACAATCACACAATCACACAATCACACAATCACACAATCACACAATCACACAATCACACAATCACACAATCACACAATCACACAATCACACAATCACACAATCACACAATCACACAATCACACAATCACACAAGCACACAAGCACACAATCAGTCAATCACACAATCACACAATCACACAACCACACAATCACACAATCACACAATCACACAAGCACACAATCACTCAATCACACAATCACACAATCACACAATCGCACAATCACACAATCACACAATCACACAATCACACAATCACAAAATCACACAATCACACATTCACACAATCACACAATCACGGTCACACAATCACACATTCACACAATCACACAATCACACAATCACACAATCACACAATCACACAATCACACAATCACACAATCACAATCACACAATCACAATCACACAATCACAATCACACAATCACAATCACACAATCACAATCACACAATCACAATCACACAATCACAATCACACAATCACAATCACACAATCACAATCACACAATCACAATCACACAATCACAATCACACAATCACACAGTCCCACAATCACACAGTCACACAATCACACAATCACAATCACGCAATCACACAATCACGATTACACAATCACGATCACACAATCACGATCACACAATCACACAGTCACACAATCACACAGTCACACAATCACACAATCCCACAATCACAATCACACAATCACACAGTCACAATCACGCAATCGCACAATCACGATCACACAATCACGATAACACAATCACGATCACACAATCACGATCGCACAATCACGATCGCACAACCACTCAATCACACAATCACGCAATCACACAATTACACAATCACACAATCACACAATCACACAGTTATACAATCACAATAGCACACCATCACTCAATCACACAATCACACACTCACACAATCACACAATCACACAATCACACAACCACACAACCACGCATTCACACAAAAACACAATCACTCAATCACAAAATCACACAATCAAACAATCACACAATCACACAATCACGGTCACACAATCACACATTCACACAATCACACAATCACACAATCACACGAGCACACAATCACACAATCACACAAGCACACAATCACTCAATCGCACAATCACACAATCACACAATCACACAATCACACAGTACACACAATCACAATCACACAATCACACAATCACAATTACACAATCACACAATCACACAATCAAAATTACACAATCACACAATCACACAATCACACAGTCACACAATCACACAATCACACAATCACACAATCACACAATCACGCAATCACACAATCACACAATCACACAATCACAATTACACAATCACACAATCACACAGTCACACAATCGCACAATCACACAATCACACAATCACACAATCACACAATCACACAATCACACAATCACACAATCACACAATCACACAATCACACAATCACACAGTCACACAATCACACAATCACACAATCACACAGTCACACAATCACACAATCACGCAATCACACAATCACACAATCACACAACCACACAACCACACAATCACACAAGCACACAATCACACAATCACAATTACACAATCACACAATCACACAATCACGGTCACACAGTCACACAATCACACAGTCACAATCACGCAATCGCACAATCACGATCACACAATCACGATAACACAATCACGATCACACAATCACGATCGCACAACCACACAATCACACAATCACACAATCACACAATCACACAATCACACAATCACACAATCACACAATCACACAATCACACAATCACACAATCACACAATCACACAATCACACAATCACACAATCACACAATCACACATTCACACAATCACGAAATCACACAATCACACAATCACACAATCGCACAGTCACACAATCACACAATCACACAATCACACAATCACACAATCACACAAGCACACAATCACACAATCACACAATCACACAATCACACAATCACACAATCACACAATCACACAATCACACAGTACACACAATCACAATCACACAATCACACAATCACACAATCACAATTACACAATCACACAATCACACAATCACAATTACACAATCACACAATCACACAATCACACAATCACACAGTACACACCATCACAATCACACAATCACACAATCAAAATTACACAATCACACAATCACACAATCAAAATTACACAATCACACAATCACACAATCACACAATCACACAGTCACACAATCACAGAATCACACAATCACACAATCACACAATCACGTAATCACACAATCACACAATCACACAATCACAATTACACAATCACACAATCACACAGTCACACAATCGCACAATCACACAATCACACAATCACACAATCACACAATCACACAATCACACAATCACACAATCACACAATCACACAATCACACAATCACACAATCACACAATCACACAATCACACAATCACACAAGCACACAATCACTCAATCACACAATCACACAATCACACAATCACACAATCACACAATCACACAGTCACACAGTACACACAATCACAATCACACAATCACACAATCACAATTACACAATCACACAATCACACAATCACACAATCACACAATCACACAATCACACAGTCACACAATCACACAATCACACAATCACACAGTCACACAACCACACAATCACGCAATCACACAATCACACAATCACACAACCACACAACCACACAATCACACAAGCACACAATCACACAATCACACAATCACAATTACACAATCACACAATCACACAATCACACAATCACACAATCACACAATCGCGGTCACACAATCACGGTCACACAGTAACGGTCACACAATCACACATTCACACAATCCCACAATCACAATCACACAATCACAATCACACAATCACACAGTCACACAATCACACAATCACACAATCACACAATCACAATCGCACAATCACACAATCACACAAGCACACAAGCACACAATCACACAATCACACAACCACACAACCACACAATCACACAAGCACACAATCACACAATCACACAATCACAATTACACAATCACACAATCACACAATCACACAATCACACAATCACACAATCACACAATCACACAATCACACAATCACACAATCACACCATCACAATCACACAAGCACAATCACACAATCACACAATCACACAATCACACAATCACACAATCACACAATTACACAATCACACAATCACACAATCACAATCACACAAGCACAATCACACAATCGCGGTCACACAATCACGGTCACACAGTAACGGTCACACAATCACACATTCACACAATCCCACAATCACAATCACACAATCATACAGTCACACAATCACACAGTCACAATCACGCAATCGCACAATCACGATCACACAATCACGATAACACAATCACGATCACACAATCACGATCGCACAACCACTCAATCACACAATCACGCAATCACACAATTACACAATCACACAATCACACAATCACACAGTTATACAATCACAATAGCACACCATCACTCAATCACACAATCACACACTCACACAATCACACAATCACACAATCACACAACCACACAACCACGCAATCACACAAGCACACAATCACTCAATCACACAATCACACAATCAAACAATCACACAATCACACAATCACACAATCACACAATCACACAATCACACAATCACACAATCACACAGTACACACAATCACAATCACACAATCACACAATCACAACTACACAATCACACAATCACACAATCACAATTCCACAATCACACAATCACACAATCACACAGTACACACAATCACAATCACACAATCACACAATCAAAATTACACAATCACACAATCACACAATCAAAATTACACAATCACACAATCACACAATCACACAATCACACAATCACACAATCACACAATCACACAATCACACAATCACACAATCACACAGTCACACAATCACACAATCACACAATCACACAATCGCACAATCACACAATCACACAATCACACAATCACACAATCACACAATCACACAAGCACACAATCACACAATCACACAATCACACAATCACACAACCACACAATCACACAGTACACACAATCACACAATCACACAATCACACAATCACACAATCACACAATCACACAATCACACAATCACACAATCACAATTACACAATCACACAATCACACAATCACACAATCACACAATCACACAATCACACAATCACACAATCACACAATCACACAATCACACAATCACACAGTCACACAATCACACAATCACACAATCACAATCACACAAGCACAATCACACAATCGCGGTCACACAATCACGGTCACACAGTAACGGTCACACAATCACACATTCACACAATCCCACAATCACAATCACACAATCACACAGTCACACAATCACACAGTCACAATCACGCAATCGCACAATCACGATCACACAACCACGATAACACAATCACGATCACACAATCACGATCGCACAACCACTCAATCACACAATCACGCAATCACACAATTACACAATCACACAATCACACAATCACACAGTTATACAATCACAATAGCACACCATCACTCAATCACACAATCACACACTCACACAATCACACAATCACACAATCACACAACCACACAACCACGCAATCACACAAGCACACAATCACTCAATCACACAATCACACAATCAAACAATCACACAATCACACAATCACACAATCACACAATCACACAATCACACAATCACACAATCACACAATCACACAGTACACACAATCACAATCACACAATCACACAATCACAACTACACAATCACACAATCACACAATCACAATTCCACAATCACACAATCACACAATCACACAGTACACACAATCACAATCACACAATCACACAATCAAAATTACACAATCACACAATCACACAATCAAAATTACCCAATCACACAATCACACAATCACACAATCACACAATCACACAATCACACAATCACACAGTCACACAATCACACAATGACACAATCACACAATCGCACAATCACACAATCACACAATCACACAATCACACAATCACACAATCACACAAGCACACAATCACACAATCACACAATCACACAATCACACAACCACACAATCACACAGTACACACAATCACAATCACACAATCACACAATCACAATTACACAATCACACAATCACACAATCACACAGTACACACAATCACAATCACACAATCACACAATCAAAATTACACAATCACACAATCACACAATCAAAATTACACAATCACACAATCACACAATCACACAATCACACAGTCACACAATCACACAATCACACAATCACGTAATCACACAATCACACAACCACACAATCACAATTACACAATCACACAATCACACAGTCACACAATCGCACAATCACACAATCACACAATCACACAATCACACACTCACACAATCACACAGTCACAATCACACAATCACACAATCACACAATCACACAATCACACAATCACTCAATCACACAATCGCACAATCACACAATCACAAAATCACACAATCACACAATCACACAATCACACAATCACGGTCACACAATCACACATTCACACAATCACACAATCACACAATCACACAATCACACAATCACACAATCACAATCACACAATCACAATCACACAATCACAATCACACAATCACAATCACACAATCACAATCACACAATCACAATCACACAATCACAATCACACAATCACAATCACACAATCACAATCACACAATCACAATCACACAATCACAATCACACAATCACAATCACACAATCACAATCACACAATCACAATCACACAATCACAATCACACAATCACAATCACACAATCACAATCACACAATCACAATCACACAATCACAATCACACAATCACAATCACACAATCACAATCACACAATCACAATCACACAATCACAATCACACAATCACAATCACACAATCACAATCACACAATCACAATCACACAATCACAATCACACAATCACAATCACACAATCACAATCACACAATCACAATCACACAATCACACAGTCCCACAATCACACAGTCACACAATCACACAATCACAATCACGCAATCACACAATCACGATTACACAATCACGATCACACAATCACGATCACACAATCACACAGTCACACAATCACACAGTCACACAATCACACAATCACAATCAAGCAATCACACAATCACGATCACACAATCACGATCACACAATAACGGTCACACAATCACGATCACACAATCACGATCGCACAATAACGATCACACAATCACGATCGCACAACCACACAATCATACAATCACACAATCACACAATCACACAATCACACAATCACACAATCACACAATCACAATCACACAATCACACAATCACACAAGCACACAAGCACACAATCAGTCAATCACACAATCACACAATCACACAATCACACAATCACACAATCACACAATCAGACAAGCACACAATCACTCAATCACACAATCACACAATCACACAATCGCACAGTCACACAATCACACAATCACACAATCACACAATCACACAATCACACAAGCACACAATCACACAATCACACAATCACACAATCACACAATCACACAATCACACAATCACACAATCACACAATCACACAATCACACAGTACACACAATCACAATCACACAATCACACAATCACACAATCACACAATCACAATTACACAATCACACAATCACACAATCACAATTACACAATCACACAACCACACAATCACACAGTACACACCATCACAATCACACAATCACACAATCAAAATTACACAATCACACAATCACACAATCAAACTTACACAATCACACAATCACACAATCACACAATCACACAGTCACACAATCACACAATCACACAATCACACAATCACACAATCACGTAATCACACAATCACACAATCACACAATCACAATTACACAATCACACAATCACACAGTCACACAATCGCACAATCACACAATCACACAATCACACAATCACACAATCACACAATCACACAATCACACAATCACACAATCACACAATCACACAATCACACAATCACACAATCACACAATCACACAATCACACAATCACACAATCACACAAGCACACAATCACTCAATCACACAATGACACAATCACACAATCACACAATCACACAGTCACACAGTACACACAATCACAATCACACAATCACACAATCACAATTACACAATCACACAATCACACAATCACACAATCACACAATCACACAATCACACAGTCACACAATCACACAATCACACAATCACACAGTCACACAACCACACAATCACGCAATCACACAATCACACAATCACACAACCACACAACCACACAATCACACAAGCACACAATCACACAATCACACAATCACAATTACACAATCACACAATCACACAATCACACAATCACACAATCACACAATCGCGGTCACACAATCACGGTCACACAGTAACGGTCACACAATCACACATTCACACAATCCCACAATCACAATCACACAATCACACAGTTATACAATCGCAATAGCACACCATCACTCAATCACACAATCACACACTCACACAATCACACAATCAAAATTACACAATCACACAATCACACAATCACACAGTCACACAATCACACAATCACACAATCACACAATCACAATTACACAATCACACAATCACACAATCACACAATCACACAATCACGGTCACACAGTCACACAATCACACAGTCACAATCACGCAATCGCACAATCACGATCACACAATCACGATAACACAATCACGATCACACAATCACGATCGCACAACCACACAATCACACAATCACACAATCACACAATCACACAATCACACAATCACACAATCACACAATCACACAATCACACAATCACACAATCACACAATCACACAATCACACAATCACACAAGCACACAAGCACACAATCAGTCAATCACACAATCACACAATCACACAACCACACAATCACACAATCACACAATCACACAAGCACACAATCACTCAATCACACAATCACACAATCACACAATCGCACAATCACACAATCACACAATCACACAATCACACAATCACAAAATCACACAATCACACATTCACACAATCACACAATCACGGTCACACAATCACACATTCACACAATCACACAATCACACAATCACACAATCACACAATCACACAATCACACAATCACACAATCACAATCACACAATCACAATCACACAATCACAATCACACAATCACAATCACACAATCACAATCACACAATCACAATCACACAATCACAATCACACAATCACAATCACACAATCACAATCACACAATCACAATCACACAATCACACAGTCCCACAATCACACAGTCACACAATCACACAATCACAATCACGCAATCACACAATCACGATTACACAATCACGATCACACAATCACGATCACACAATCACACAGTCACACAATCACACAGTCACACAATCACACAATCCCACAATCACAATCACACAATCACACAGTCACAATCACGCAATCGCACAATCACGATCACACAATCACGATAACACAATCACGATCACACAATCACGATCGCACAATCACGATCGCACAACCACTCAATCACACAATCACGCAATCACACAATTACACAATCACACAATCACACAATCACACAGTTATACAATCACAATAGCACACCATCACTCAATCACACAATCACACACTCACACAATCACACAATCACACAATCACACAACCACACAACCACGCATTCACACAAAAACACAATCACTCAATCACAAAATCACACAATCAAACAATCACACAATCACACAATCACGGTCACACAATCACACATTCACACAATCACACAATCACACAATCACACGAGCACACAATCACACAATCACACAAGCACACAATCACTCAATCGCACAATCACACAATCACACAATCACACAATCACACAGTACACACAATCACAATCACACAATCACACAATCACAATTACACAATCACACAATCACACAATCAAAATTACACAATCACACAATCACACAATCACACAGTCACACAATCACACAATCACACAATCACACAATCACACAATCACGCAATCACACAATCACACAATCACACAATCACAATTACACAATCACACAATCACACAGTCACACAATCGCACAATCACACAATCACACAATCACACAATCACACAATCACACAATCACACAATCACACAATCACACAATCACACAATCACACAGTCACACAATCACACAATCACACAATCACACAGTCACACAATCACACAATCACGCAATCACACAATCACACAATCACACAACCACACAACCACACAATCACACAAGCACACAATCACACAATCACAATTACACAATCACACAATCACACAATCACGGTCACACAGTCACACAATCACACAGTCACAATCACGCAATCGCACAATCACGATCACACAATCACGATAACACAATCACGATCACACAATCACGATCGCACAACCACACAATCACACAATCACACAATCACACAATCACACAATCACACAATCACACAATCACACAATCACACAATCACACAATCACACAATCACACAATCACACAATCACACAATCACACAATCACACAATCACACATTCACACAATCACGAAATCACACAATCACACAATCACACAATCGCACAGTCACACAATCACACAATCACACAATCACACAATCACACAATCACACAAGCACACAATCACACAATCACACAATCACACAATCACACAATCACACAATCACACAATCACACAATCACACAGTACACACAATCACAATCACACAATCACACAATCACACAATCACAATTACACAATCACACAATCACACAATCACAATTACACAATCACACAATCACACAATCACACAGTACACACCATCACAATCACACAATCACACAATCAAAATTACACAATCACACAATCACACAATCAAAATTACACAATCACACAATCACACAATCACACAATCACACAGTCACACAATCACAGAATCACACAATCACACAATCACACAATCACGTAATCACACAATCACACAATCACACAATCACAATTACACAATCACACAATCACACAGTCACACAATCGCACAATCACACAATCACACAATCACACAATCACACAATCACACAATCACACAATCACACAATCACACAATCACACAATCACACAATCACACAATCACACAATCACACAATCACACAATCACACAATCACACAAGCACACAATCACTCAATCACACAATCACACAATCACACAATCACACAATCACACAATCACACAGTCACACAGTACACACAATCACAATCACACAATCACACAATCACAATTACACAATCACACAATCACACAATCACACAATCACACAATCACACAATCACACAGTCACACAATCACACAATCACACAATCACACAGTCACACAACCACACAATCACGCAATCACACAATCACACAATCACACAACCACACAACCACACAATCACACAAGCACACAATCACACAATCACACAATCACAATTACACAATCACACAATCACACAATCACACAATCACACAATCACACAATCGCGGTCACACAATCACGGTCACACAGTAACGGTCACACAATCACACATTCACACAATCCCACAATCACAATCACACAATCACAATCACACAATCACACAGTCACACAATCACACAATCACACAATCACACAATCACAATCGCACAATCACACAATCACACAAGCACACAAGCACACAATCACACAATCACACAACCACACAACCACACAATCACACAAGCACACAATCACACAATCACACAATCACAATTACACAATCACACAATCACACAATCACACAATCACACAATCACACAATCACACAATCACACAATCACACAATCACACAATCACACAATCACAATCACACAAGCACAATCACACAATCACACAATCACACAATCACACAATCACACAATCACACAATCACACAATCACACAATCACACAATCACAATCACACAAGCACAATCACACAATCGCGGTCACACAATCACGGTCACACAGTAACGGTCACACAATCACACATTCACACAATCCCACAATCACAATCACACAATCATACAGTCACACAATCACACAGTCACAATCACGCAATCGCACAATCACGATCACACAATCACGATAACACAATCACGATCACACAATCACGATCGCACAACCACTCAATCACACAATCACGCAATCACACAATTACACAATCACACAATCACACAATCACACAGTTATACAATCACAATAGCACACCATCACTCAATCACACAATCACACACTCACACAATCACACAATCACACAATCACACAACCACACAACCACGCAATCACACAAGCACACAATCACTCAATCACACAATCACACAAACAAACAATCACACAATCACACAATCACACAATCACACAATCACACAATCACACAATCACACAATCACACAGTACACACAATCACAATCACACAATCACACAATCACAACTACACAATCACACAATCACACAATCACAATTCCACAATCACACAATCACACAATCACACAGTACACACAATCACAATCACACAATCACACAATCAAAATTACACAATCACACAATCACACAATCAAAATTACACAATCACACAATCACACAATCACACAATCACACAATCACACAATCACACAATCACACAATCACACAATCACACAGTCACACAATCACACAATCACACAATCACACAATCGCACAATCACACAATCACACAATCACACAATCACACAATCACACAATCACACAAGCACACAATCACACAATCACACAATCACACAATCACACAACCACACAATCACACAGTACACACAATCACACAATCACACAATCACACAATCACACAATCACACAATCACACAATCACACAATCACACAATCACAATTACACAATCACACAATCACACAATCACACAATCACACAATCACACAATCACACAATCACACAATCACACAATCACACAATCACACAATCACACAATCACACAATCACACAATCACACAATCACAATCACACAAGCACAATCACACAATCGCGGTCACACAATCACGGTCACACAGTAACGGTCACACAATCACACATTCACACAATCCCACAATCACAATCACACAATCACACAGTCACACAATCACACAGTCACAATCACGCAATCGCACAATCACGATCACACAACCACGATAACACAATCACGATCACACAATCACGATCGCACAACCACTCAATCACACAATCACGCAATCACACAATTACACAATCACACAATCACACAATCACACAGTTATACAATCACAATAGCACACCATCACTCAATCACACAATCACACACTCACACAATCACACAATCACACAATCACACAACCACACAACCACGCAATCACACAAGCACACAATCACTCAATCACACAATCACACAATCAAACAATCACACAATCACACAATCACACAATCACACAATCACACAATCACACAATCACACAATCACACAATCACACAGTACACACAATCACAATCACACAATCACACAATCACAACTACACAATCACACAATCACACAATCACAATTCCACAATCACACAATCACACAATCACACAGTACACACAATCACAATCACACAATCACACAATCAAAATTACACAATCACACAATCACACAATCAAAATTACCCAATCACACAATCACACAATCACACAATCACACAATCACACAATCACACAATCACACAGTCACACAATCACACAATGACACAATCACACAATCGCACAATCACACAATCACACAATCACACAATCACACAATCACACAATCACACAAGCACACAATCACACAATCACACAATCACACAATCACACAACCACACAATCACACAGTACACACAATCACAATCACACAATCACACAATCACAATTACACAATCACACAATCACACAATCACACAGTACACACAATCACAATCACACAATCACACAATCAAAATTACACAATCACACAATCACACAATCAAAATTACACAATCACACAATCACACAATCACACAATCACACAGTCACACAATCACACAATCACACAATCACGTAATCACACAATCACACAACCACACAATCACAATTACACAATCACACAATCACACAGTCACACAATCGCACAATCACACAATCACACAATCACACAATCACACACTCACACAATCACACAGTCACAATCACACAATCACACAATCACACAATCACACAATCACACAATCACTCAATCACACAATCGCACAATCACACAATCACAAAATCACACAATCACACAATCACACAATCACACAATCACGGTCACACAATCACACATTCACACAATCACACAATCACACAATCACACAATCACACAATCACACAATCACAATCACACAATCACAATCACACAATCACAATCACACAATCACAATCACACAATCACAATCACACAATCACAATCACACAATCACAATCACACAATCACAATCACACAATCACAATCACACAATCACAATCACACAATCACAATCACACAATCACAATCACACAGTCACAATCACACAATCACAATCACACAATCACAATCACACAATCACAATCACACAATCACAATCACACAATCACAATCACACAATCACAATCACACAATCACAATCACACAATCACAATCACACAATCACAATCACACAATCACAATCACACAATCACAATCACACAATCACAATCACACAATCACAATCACACAATCACAATCACACAATCACAATCACACAATCACAGAGTCCCACAATCACACAGTCACACAATCACACAATCACAATCACGCAATCACACAATCACGATTACACAATCACGATCACACAATCACGATCACACAATCACACAGTCACACAATCACACAGTCACACAATCACACAATCACAATCAAGCAATCACACAATCACGATCACACAATCACGATCACACAATAACGGTCACACAATCACGATCACACAATCACGATCGCACAATAACGATCACACAATCACGATCGCACAACCACACAATCATACAATCACACAATCACACAATCACACAATCACACAATCACACAATCACACAATCACAATCACACAATCACACAATCACACAAGCACACAAGCACACAATCAGTCAATCACACAATCACACAATCACACAATCACACAATCACACAATCACACAATCAGACAAGCACACAATCACTCAATCACACAATCACACAATCACACAATCGCACAGTCACACAATCACACAATCACACAATCACACAATCACACAATCACACAAGCACACAATCACACAGTCACACAATCACACAATCACACAATCACACAATCACACAATCACACAATCACACAATCACACAATCACACAGTACACACAATCACAATCACACAATCACACAATCACACAATCACACAATCACAATTACACAATCACACAATCACACAATCACAATTACACAATCACACAACCACACAATCACACAGTACACACCATCACAATCACACAATCACACAATCAAAATTACACAATCACACAATCACACAATCAAACTTACACAATCACACAATCACACAATCACACAATCACACAGTCACACAATCACACAATCACACAATCACACAATCACACAATCACGTAATCACACAATCACACAATCACACAATCACAATTACACAATCACACAATCACACAGTCACACAATCGCACAATCACACAATCACACAATCACACAATCACACAATCACACAATCACACAATCACACAATCACACAATCACACAATCACACAATCACACAATCACACAATCACACAATCACACAATCACACAAGCACACAATCACTCAATCACACAGTCACACAATCACACAATCACACAATCACACAATCGCGGTCACACAATCACGGTCACACAGTAACGGTCACACAATCACACATTCACACAATCCCACAATCACAATCACACAATCACAATCACACAATCACACAGTCACACAATCACACAATCACACAATCACACAATCACAATCACACAATCACACAATCACACAATCACACAAGCACACAAGCACACAATCACACAATCACACAACCACACAACCACACAATCACACAAGCACACAATCACACAATCACACAATCACAATTACACAATCACACAATCACACAATCACACAATCACACAATCACACAATCACACAATCACACAATCACACAATCACACAATCACACAATCACACAATCACACAATCACAATCACACAAGCACAATCACACAATCGCGGTCACACAATCACGGTCACACAGTAACGGTCACACAATCACACATTCACACAATCCCACAATCACAATCACACAATCACACAGTCACACAATCACACAGTCACAATCACGCAATCGCACAATCACGATCACACAATCACGATAACACAATCACGATCACACAATCACGATCGCACAACCACTCAATCACACAATCACGCAATCACACAATTACACAATCACACAATCACACAATCACACAGTTATACAATCACAATAGCACACCATCACTCAATCACACAATCACACACTCACACAATCACACAATCACACAATCACACAACCACACAACCACGCAATCACACAAGCACACAATCACTCAATCACACAATCACACAATCAAACAATCACACAATCACACAATCACACAATCACACAATCACACAATCACACAATCACACAATCACACAGTACACACAATCACAATCACACAATCACACAATCACAATTACACAATCACACAATCACACAATCACACAATCACACAATCACACAATCACACAATCACACAACCACACAATCACACAGTACACACAATCACAATCACACAATCACACAATCACAATTACACAATCACACAATCACACAATCACAATTACACAATCACACAATCACACAATCACACAGTACACACAATCACAATCACACAATCACACAATCAAAATTACACAATCACACAATCACACAATCAAAATTACACAATCACACAATCACACAATCACACAATCACACAGTCACACAATCACACAATCACACAATCACACAATCACTCAATCACACAATCACACAATCACACAATCACAAAATCACACAATCACACAATCACACAATCACACAATCACGGTCACACAATCACACATTCACACAATCACACAATCACACAATCACACAATCACACAATCACACAATCACAATCACACAATCACAATCACACAATCACAATCACACAATCACAATCACACAATCACAATCACACAATCACAATCACACAATCACAATCACACAATCACAATCACACAATCACAATCACACAATCACAATCACACAATCACAATCACACAATCACACAGTCCCACAATCACACAGTCACACAATCACACAATCACAATCACGCAATCACACAATCACGATTACACAATCACGATCACACAATCACGATCACACAATCACACAGTCACACAATCACACAGTCACACAATCACACAATCACAATCAAGCAATCACACAATCACGATCACACAATCACGATCACACAATAACGGTCACACAATCACGATCACACAATCACGATCGCACAATAACGATCACACAATCACGATCGCACAACCACACAATCATACAATCACACAATCACACAATCACACAATCACACAATCACACAATCACACAATCACAATCACACAATCACACAATCACACACGCACACAAGCACACAATCAGTCAATCACACAATCACACAATCACACAATCACACAATCACACAATCACACAATCAGACAAGCACACAATCACTCAATCACACAATCACACAATCACACAATCGCACAGTCACACAATCACACAATCACACAATCACACAATCACACAATCACACAAGCACACAATCACACAATCACACAATCACACAATCACACAATCACACAATCACACAATCACACAATCACACAATCACACAATCACACAATCACACAATCACACAAGCACACAATCACTCAATCACACAATCACACAATCACACAATCACACAATCACACAGTCACACAGTACACACAATCACAATCACACAATCACACAATCACAATTACACAATCACACAATCACACAATCACACAATCACACAATCACACAATCACACAGTCACACAATCACACAATCACACAATCACACAGTCACACAACCACACAATCACGCAATCACACAATCACACAATCACACAACCACACAACCACACAATCACACAAGCACACAATCACACAATCACACAATCACAATTACACAATCACACAATCACACAATCACACAATCACACAATCGCGGTCACACAATCACGGTCACACAGTAACGGTCACACAATCACACATTCACACAATCCCACAATCACAATCACACAATCACACAGTCACACAATCACACAATCACACAATCACACAATCACAATCACACAATCACACAATCACACAAGCACACAAGCACACAATCACACAATCACACAACCACACAACCACACAATCACACAAGCACACAATCACACAATCACACAATCACAATTACACAATCACACAATCACACAATCACACAATCACACAATCACACAATCACACAATCACACAATCACACAATCACACAATCACACAATCACACAATCACACAATCACAATCACACAAGCACAATCACACAATCGCGGTCACACAATCACGGTCACACAGTAACGGTCACACAATCACACATTCACACAATCCCACAATCACAATCACACAATCACACAGTCACACAATCACACAGTCACAATCACGCAATCGCACAATCACGATCACACAATCACGATAACACAATCACGATCACACAATCACGATCGCACAACCACTCAATCACACAATCACGCAATCACACAATTACACAATCACACAATCACACAATCACACAGTTATACAATCACAATAGCACACCATCACTCAATCACACAATCACACACTCACACAATCACACAATCACACAATCACACAACCACACAACCACGCAATCACACAAGCACACAATCACTCAATCACACAATCACACAATCAAACAATCACACAATCACACAATCACACAATCACACAATCACACAATCACACAATCACACAATCACACAGTACACACAATCACAATCACACAATCACACAATCACAACTACACAATCACACAATCACACAATCACAATTCCACAATCACACAATCACACAATCACACAGTACACACAATCACAATCACACAATCACACAATCAAAATTACACAATCACACAATCACACAATCAAAATTACACAATCACACAATCACACAATCACACAATCACACAATCACACAATCACACAATCACACAGTCACACAATCACACAATCACACAATCACACAATCGCACAATCACACAATCACACAATCACACAATCACACAATCACACAATCACACAAGCACACAATCACACAATCACACAATCACACAATCACACAACCACACAATCACACAGTACACACAATCACAATCACACAATCAAAATTACACAATCACACAATCACACAATCACACAATCACACAGTCACACAATCACACAATCACACAATCACACAATCACGTAATCACACAATCACGCAACCACACAATCACAATTACACAATCACACAATCACACAGTCACACAATCGCACAATCACACAATCACACAATCACACAATCACACACTCACACAATCACACAGTCACAATCACACAATCACACAATCACACAATCACACAATCACACAATCACTCAATCACACAATCACACAATCACACAATCACAAAATCACACAATCACACAATCACACAATCACACAATCACGGTCACACAATCACACATTCACACAATCACACAATCACACAATCACACAATCACACAATCACACAATCACAATCACACAATCACAATCACACAATCACAATCACACAATCACAATCACACAATCACAATCACACAATCACAATCACACAATCACAATCACACAATCACAATCACACAATCACAATCACACAATCACAATCACACAATCACAATCACACAATCACAATCACACAATCACAATCACACAATCACAATCACACAATCACAATCACACAATCACAATCACACAATCACAATCACACAATCACAATCACACAATCACAATCACACAATCACAATCACACAATCACAATCACACAATCACAATCACACAATCACAATCACACAATCACAATCACACAATCACAATCACACAATCACAATCACACAATCACAATCACACAATCACAATCACACAATGACAATCACACAATCACAATCACACAATCACAATCACACAATCACACAGTCCCACAATCACACAGTCACACAATCCCACAATCACAATCACACAATCACAATCACACAATCACACAGTCACACAATCACACAGTCACAATCACGCAATCGCACAATCACGATCACACAATCACGATAACACAATCACGATCACACAATCACGATCGCACAACCACTCAATCACACAATCACGCAATCACACAATTACACAATCACTCAATCACACAATCACACAGTTATACAATCACAATAGCACACCATCACTCAATCACACAATCACACACTCACACAATCACACAATCACACAATCACACAACCACACAACCACGCAATCACACAAGCACACAATCACTCAATCACACAATCACACAATCAAACAATCACACAATCACACAATCACGGTCACACAATCACACATTCACACAATCACACAATCACACAATCACACGAGCACACAATCACACAATCACACAAGCACACAATCACTCAATCGCACAATCACACAATCACACAATCACACAATCACACAGTACACACAATCACAATCACACAATCACACAATCACAATTACACAATCACACAATCACACAATCACACAGTACACACAATCACAATCACACAATCACACAATCAAAATTACACAATCACACAATCACACAATCACACAGTCACACAATCACACAATCACACAATCACACAATCACACAATCACACAGTCACACAATCACACAATCACACAATCACACAATCGCAATTACACAATCACACAATCACACAGTCACACAATCGCACAATCACACAATCACACAATCACACAATCACACAATCACACAATCACACAATCACACAATCACACAATCACACAGTCACACAATCACACAATCACACAATCACACAGTCACACAATCACACAATCACGCAATCACACAATCACACAATCACACAACCACACAACCACACAATCACACAAGCACACAATCACACAATCACACAATCACAATTACACAATCACACAATCACACAATCACACAATCACACAATCACGGTCACACAGTCACACAATCACACAGTCACAATCACGCAATCGCACAATCACGATCACACAATCACGATAACACAATCACGATCACACAATCACGATCGGACAACCACACAATCACACAATCACACATTCACACAATCACACAATCACACAACCACACAATCACACAATCACACAATCACACAATCACACATTCACACAATCACGAAATCACACAATCACACAATCACACATTCACACAAGCACACAAGCACACAATCAGTCAATCACACAATCACACAATCACACAATCACACAATCACACAATCACACAAGCACACAATCACTCAATCACACAATCACACAATCACACAATCGTACAATCACACAATCACACAATCACACAATCACACAATCACACAATCACACAAGCACACAATCACACAATCACACAATCACACAATCACACAATCACACAATCACACAATCACACAATCACACAATCACACAATCACACAGTACACACAATCACAATTACACAATCACACAATCACAATTACACAATCACACAATCACACAATCACAATTACACAATCACACAATCACACAATCACACAGTACACACAATCACAATCACACAATCACACAATCAAAATTACACAATCACACAATCACACAATCAAAATTCCACAATCACACAATCACACAATCACACAATCACACAATCACACAATCACGGTCACACAGTCACACAATCACACAGTCACAATCACGCAATCGCACAATCACGATCACACAATCACGATAACACAATCACGATCACACGATCACACAATCACACAATCACACAATCACACAATCACACAATCACACAATCACACAATCACACAATCACACAATCACACAATCACACAATCACACAATCACACAATCACACAATCACACAATCACACAATCACAATCACACAATCACAATCACACAATCACAATCACACAATCACAATCACACAATCACAATCACACAATCACAATCACACAATCACAATCACACAATCACAATCACACAATCACAATCACACAATCACAATCACACAATCACAATCACACAATCACAATCACACAATCACAATCACACAATCACAATCACACAATCACACAGTCCCACAATCACACAGTCACACAATCACACAATCACAATCACGCAATCACACAATCACGATTACACAATCACGATCACACAATCACGATCACACAATCACACAGTCACACAATCACACAATCACAATCACGCAATCACACAATCACGATCACACAATCACGATCACACAATAACGGTCACACAATCACGATCACACAATCACGATCACACAATCACGATCGCACAACCACACAATCATACAATCACACAATCACACAATCACACAATCACACAATCACACAATCACACAATCACAATCACACAATCACACAATCACACAAGCACACAAGCACACAATCAGTCAATCACACAATCACACAATCACACAATCACACAATCACACAATCACACAATCACACAATCACACAAGCACACAATCACTCAATCACACAATCACACAATCACACAATCGCACAATCACACAATCACACAATCACACAATCACACAATCACACAATCACACAATCACACAATCACACAATCACACAATCACACAATCACACAATCACACAATCACACAGTACACACAATCACAATCACACAATCACACAATCACAATTACACAATCACACAATCACACAATCACAATTACACAATCACACAATCACACAATCACACAGTACACACAATCACAATCACACAATCACACAACCAAAATTACACAATCACACAATCACACAATCAAAATTACACAATCACACAATCACACAATCACACGATCACACAATCAGACAGTCACACAATCACACAAGCACACAATCACACAATCACACAATCACGTAATCACACAATCACACAATCACACAATCACAATTACACAATCACACAATCACACAGTCACACAATCGCACAATCACACAATCACACAATCACACAATCAGACAATCACACAATCACACAATCACTCAATCACACAATCACACAATCACAATCACACAATCACACAATCACACAATCACACAATCACACAATCACACAATCACACAATCACACAATCACACAATCACACAATCACACAATCACACAATCACACAATCACACAATCACACAATCACACAATCACACAATCGCAGAATCACACAGTCACACAATCACTCAATCACACAATCACACAATCACACAATCACAAAATCTCACAACCACACAATCACAAAATCACACAATCACACAGTCACACAATCACTCAATCACACAATCACACAATCACACAATCACACAATCACACAATCACAAAATCACACAATCACACAAGCACACAATCACACAACCACACAATCACACAAGCGCACAATCACTCAATCACACAATCACACCATCACACAATCACACAATCACACAGTCACACAATCACGCAGTCACAATCACGCAATCACACAATCACACAATCACACAATCACACAATCACACAATCACACATTCACACAATCACACAATCACACGGTCACACAATCACGGTCACACAATGACGGTCACACAATCACGGTCACACAACCACACAATCACACAATCACACAATCACACAATCACACAATCACACGATCACACAATCACACAATCACACAATCACACCATCACACAATCACACAATCACACAGTCACACAATCACGCAGTCACAATCACGCAATCACACAATCACACAATCACACAATCACACAATCACACAATCACACAATCACACAATCACACAATCACACAATCACACAATCACAATCACCCAATCACACAATCACGATCACACAATCACGATCACACAATCACGATCATACAATCACGGTCACACAAACACGGTCACACAACCACACAATCACACAATCATACAATCACACAATCACACAATCACACAATCACACAATCACACAATCACACAATCACACGGTCACACAATCACGGTCACACAATGACGGTCACACAATCACGGTCACACAACCACACAATCACACAATCACACAATCACACAATCACACAATCACACAATCACACAATCACACAATCACACAATCACACAATCACACAATCACACAATCACACAATCACACAATCACACAATCACACAATCACACAATCACACAATCACACCATCACACAATCACACAATCACACAGTCACACAATCACGCAGTCACAATCACGCAATCACACAATCACACAATCACACAATCACACAATCACACAATCACACAATCACACAATCACACAATCACACAATCCCACAATCACAATCACCCAATCACACAATCACGATCACACAATCACGATCACACAATCACGATCATACAATCACGGTCACACAAACACGGTCACACAACCACACAATCACACAATCATACAATCACACAATCACACAATCACACAATCACACAATCACACAATCACACGGTCACACAATCACGGTCACACAATGACGGTCACACAATCACGGTCACACAACCACACAATCACACAATCACACAATCACACAATCACACAATCACACAATCACACAATCACACAATCACACAATCACACAATCACACAATCACACAATCACACAATCACACAATCACACAATCACGCAGTCACAATCACGCAATCACACAATAACGCAATCACACAATCACACAATCACACAATCACACAATCACACAATCACACAATCACACAGTCACACAATCACACAATCACAATCACGCAATCACACAATCACGATCACACAATCACGATTACACAATCACGATCACACAATAACGATGACACAATAACGATCACACAATCACGGTCACACAATTACGGTCACACAACCACACAATCACACAATCACACAATCACACAATCACACAATCACACAATCACACAATCACACAGTCACACAATCACGCAGTCACAATCACGCAATCACACAATCACACAATCACACAATCACACAATCACACAATCACACAATCACACAATCACACAATCACACAATCACACAATCACACAATCACACAATCACACAATCACACAGTCACACAATCACGCAGTCACAATCACGCAATCACACAATCACACAATCACACAATCACACAATCACACAGTCACACAATCACGCAGTCACAATCACGCAATCACACAATCACACAATCACACAATCACACAATCACACAATCACACAATCACACAATCACACAATCACACAATCACACAATCACACAATCACACAATCAGACAATCACACAATCACACAATCACTCAATCACACAATCACACAATCACACAATCACACAATCACACAAGCACACAATCACACAAGCACACAATCCCACAAGCGCACAATCACTCAATCACACAATCACACACTCACACAATCACGGTCACACACTCACGGTCACACAAACACGGTCACGCAATCACGGTCACCCAATCACGGTCACCCAATCACGGTCACGCAATCACGGTCACACAATCACACATTCACACAATCACACAATCACACAATCACACAATCACGACCACACAATCACGATCACACAATCACGGTCACACAATCACACAACCACAATCACACAATCTTACACAACCACACAATCACACAATCACACACTCACACAATCACACAATCACACAATCACACAATCACACAATCTCACAATCACACAATCACACGATCACACAATCACACAATCACAATCACACAATCGCAATCACGCAATCACACAATCACGATCACACAATCACACAATCACACAATCACACAATCACACAAACACACAATCACACAGTCACACAATCACACAATCACACAATCACACAATCACACAATCACACAATCACACAATCACACAGTCACACAATCCCACAATCACAATCACGCAATCACACAATCACGATCACACAATCACGATTACACAATCACGATCACACAATAACGATCACACAATAACGATCACACAATCACGGTCACACAATCACGGGCACACAACCACACAATCACACAATCACACAATCACACAATCACACAATCACACAATCACACAATCACACAATCACACAGTCACACAATCACGCAGTCACAATCACGCAATCACACAATCACACAATCACACAATCACACAATCACACAATCACACAATCACACAATCACACAATCACACAATCACACAATCACACAATCACACAATCACACAATCACACAATCACACAATCACACAATCACACAATCACACAGTCACACAATCACTCAATCACACAATCACACAATCACACAATCACACAATCACACAATCACACAATCACACAATCACACAATCACACAATCACTCAATCACACAATCACACAATCACAATCACGCAATCACAATTACACAATCACACAATCACACAAACACACAATCACACAATTACACAATCACACAATCACACAATTACACAATCACACAATCACACAATCACACAATCACACAATCGCACAATCACACAGTCACACAATCACTCAATCACACAATCACACAATCACACAGTCACACAATCACTCAATCACACAATCACACAATCACACAACCACACAATCACACAATCACACAATCACACAATAACACGGTCACACAATCACACAATCACACAATCACACAATCACACAATAACACGGTCACACAATCACACAATCACACAATCACACAATCACACAATCACACAATCACACAATCACACAATCACACAATCACACAATCACACAATCACACAATCACACAATCACACAATCACACAATCACGCAGTCACAATCACGCAATCACACAATAACGCAATCACACAATCACACAATCACACAATCACACAATCACACAATCACACAATCACACAGTCACACAATCACACAATCACAATCACGCAATCACACAATCACGATCACACAATCACGATTACACAATCACGATCACACAATAACGATGACACAATAACGATCACACAATCACGGTCACACAATTACGGTCACACAACCACACAATCACACAATCACACAATCACACAATCACACAATCACACAATCACACAATCACACAGTCACACAATCACGCAGTCACAATCACGCAATCACACAATCACACAATCACACAATCACACAATCACACAATCACACAATCACACAATCACACAATCACACAATCACACAATCACACAATCACACAATCACACAATCACACAATCACACAATCACACAATCACACAGTCACACAATCACGCAGTCACAATCACGCAATCACACAATCACACAATCACACAATCACACAATCACACAGTCACACAATCACGCAGTCACAATCACGCAATCACACAATCACACAATCACACAATCACACAATCACACAATCACACAATCACACAATCACACAATCACACAATCACACAATCAGACAATCACACAATCACACAATCACTCAATCACACAATCACACAATCACACAATCACACAATCACACAAGCACACAATCACACAAGCACACAATCCCACAAGCGCACAATCACTCAATCACACAATCACACACTCACACAATCACGGTCACACACTCACGGTCACACAAACACGGTCACGCAATCACGGTCACCCAATCACGGTCACCCAATCACGGTCACGCAATCACGGTCACACAATCACACATTCACACAATCACACAATCACACAATCACACAATCACGACCACACAATCACGATCACACAATCACGGTCACACAATCACACAACCACAATCACACAATCTTACACAACCACACAATCACACAATCACACAATCACACAATCACACAATCACACAATCACACAATCACACAATCACAATCACGCAATCACACAATCACGATCACACAATCACGATTACACAATCACGATCACACAATAACGATGACACAATAACGATCACACAATCACGGTCACACAATTACGGTCACACAACCACACAATCACACAATCACACAATCACACAATCACACAATCACACAATCACACAATCACACAGTCACACAATCACGCAGTCACAATCACGCAATCACACAATCACACAATCACACAATCACACAATCACACAATCACACAATCACACAATCACACAATCACACAATCACACAATCACACAATCACACAATCACACAATCACACAATCACACAGTCACACAATCACGCAGTCACAATCACGCAATCACACAATCACACAATCACACAATCACACAATCACACAGTCACACAATCACGCAGTCACAATCACGCAATCACACAATCACACAATCACACAATCACACAATCACACAATCACACAATCACACAATCACACAATCACACAATCACACAATCACACAATCACACAATCAGACAATCACACAATCACACAATCACTCAATCACACAATCACACAATCACACAATCACACAATCACACAAGCACACAATCACACAAGCACACAATCCCACAAGCGCACAATCACTCAATCACACAATCACACACTCACACAATCACGGTCACACACTCACGGTCACACAAACACGGTCACGCAATCACGGTCACCCAATCACGGTCACCCAATCACGGTCACGCAATCACGGTCACACAATCACACATTCACACAATCACACAATCACACAATCACACAATCACGACCACACAATCACGATCACACAATCACGGTCACACAATCACACAACCACAATCACACAATCTTACACAACCACACAATCACACAATCACACACTCACACAATCACACAATCACACAATCACACAATCACACAATCTCACAATCACACAATCACACGATCACACAATCACACAATCACAATCACACAATCGCAATCACGCAATCACACAATCACGATCACACAATCACACAATCACACAATCACACAATCACACAAACACACAATCACACAGTCACACAATCACACAATCACACAATCACACAATCACACAATCACACAATCACACAATCACACAGTCACACAATCCCACAATCACAATCACGCAATCACACAATCACGATCACACAATCACGATTACACAATCACGATCACACAATAACGATCACACAATAACGATCACACAATCACGGTCACACAATCACGGGCACACAACCACACAATCACACAATCACACAATCACACAATCACACAATCACACAATCACACAATCACACAATCACACAGTCACACAATCACGCAGTCACAATCACGCAATCACACAATCACACAATCACACAATCACACAATCACACAATCACACAATCACACAATCACACAATCACACAATCACACAATCACACAATCACACAATCACACAATCACACAATCACACAATCACACAATCACACAGTCACACAATCACTCAATCACACAATCACACAATCACACAATCACACAATCACACAATCACACAATCACACAATCACACAATCACACAATCACTCAATCACACAATCACACAATCACAATCACGCAATCACAATTACACAATCACACAATCACACAAACACACAATCACACAATTACACAATCACACAATCACACAATTACACAATCACACAATCACACAATCACACAATCACACAATCGCACAATCACACAGTCACACAATCACTCAATCACACAATCACACAATCACACAGTCACACAATCACTCAATCACACAATCACACAATCACACAACCACACAATCACACAATCACACAATCACACAATAACACGGTCACACAATCACACAATCACACAATCACACAATCACACAATAACACGGTCACACAATCACACAATCACACAATCACACAATCACACAATCACACAATCACACAATCACACAATCACACAATCACACAATCACACAATCACACAATCACACAATCACACAATCACACAATCACGCAGTCACAATCACGCAATCACACAATAACGCAATCACACAATCACACAATCACACAATCACACAATCACACAATCACACAATCACACAGTCACACAATCACACAATCACAATCACGCAATCACACAATCACGATCACACAATCACGATTACACAATCACGATCACACAATAACGATGACACAATAACGATCACACAATCACGGTCACACAATTACGGTCACACAACCACACAATCACACAATCACACAATCACACAATCACACAATCACACAATCACACAATCACACAGTCACACAATCACGCAGTCACAATCACGCAATCACACAATCACACAATCACACAATCACACAATCACACAATCACACAATCACACAATCACACAATCACACAATCACACAATCACACAATCACACAATCACACAATCACACAATCACACAATCACACAGTCACACAATCACGCAGTCACAATCACGCAATCACACAATCACACAATCACACAATCACACAATCACACAGTCACACAATCACGCAGTCACAATCACGCAATCACACAATCACACAATCACACAATCACACAATCACACAATCACACAATCACACAATCACACAATCACACAATCACACAATCAGACAATCACACAATCACACAATCACTCAATCACACAATCACACAATCACACAATCACACAATCACACAAGCACACAATCACACAAGCACACAATCCCACAAGCGCACAATCACTCAATCACACAATCACACACTCACACAATCACGGTCACACACTCACGGTCACACAAACACGGTCACGCAATCACGGTCACCCAATCACGGTCACCCAATCACGGTCACGCAATCACGGTCACACAATCACACATTCACACAATCACACAATCACACAATCACACAATCACGACCACACAATCACGATCACACAATCACGGTCACACAATCACACAACCACAATCACACAATCTTACACAACCACACAATCACACAATCACACAATCACACAATCACACAATCACACAATCACACAATCTCACAATCACACAATCACACGATCACACAATCACACAATCACAATCACACAATCGCAATCACGCAATCACACAATCACGATCACACAATCACACAATCACACAATCACACAATCACACAAACACACAATCACACAGTCACACAATCACACAATCACACAATCACACAATCACACAATCACACAATCACACAATCACACAGTCACACAATCCCACAATCACAATCAAGCAATCACACAATCACGATCACACAATCACGATTACACAATCACGATCACACAATAACGATCACACAATAACGATCACACAATCACGGTCACACAATCACGGTCACACAACCACACAATCACACAATCACACAATCACACAATCACACAATCACACAATCACACAATCACACAATCACACAGTCACACAATCACGCAGTCACAATCACGCAATCACACAATCACACAATCACACAATCACACAATCACACAATCACACAATCACACAATCACACAATCACACAATCACACAATCACACAATCACACAATCACACAATCACACAGTCACACAATCACTCAATCACACAATCACACAATCACACAATCACACAATCACACAATCACACAATCACACAATCACACAATCACACAATCACTCAATCACACAATCACACAATCACAATCACGCAATCACAATTACACAATCACACAATCACACAAACACACAATCACACAATTACACAACCACACAATCACACAATTACACAATCACACAATCACACAATCACACAATCACACAATCGCACAATCACACAGTCACACAATCACTCAATCACACAATCACACAATCACACAGTCACACAATCACTCAATCCCACAATCACACAATCACACAACCACACAATCACACAATCACACAATCACACAATAACACGGTCACACAATCACACAATCACACAATCACACAATCACACAATAACACGGTCACACAATCACACAATCACACAATCACACAATCACACAATCACACGATCACACAATCACACAATCACGCAATCACACAATCACACAATCACACAATCACACAATCACACAATCACACAATCACAATCGCGCAATCACACAATCACGATCACACAATCACGATCACACAATCACGATCATACAATCACGGTCACACAAACACGGTCACACAACCACACAATCACACAATCATACAATCACACAATCACACAATCACACAATCACACAATCACACAATCACACAATCACACGGTCACACAATCACGGTCACACAATCACGGTCACACAATCACGGTCACACAACCACACAATCACACAATCACACAATCACACAATCACACAATCACACAATCACACAATCACACAATCACACAATCACACAATCACAAAATCACACAATCACACAATCACACAATCACACAATCACGCAGTCACAATCACGCAATCACACAATAACGCAATCACACAATCACACAATCACACAATCACACAATCACACAATCACACAATCACACAATCACACAGTCACACAATCACACAATCACAATCACGCAATCACACAATCACGATCACACAATCACGATTACACAATCACGATCACACAATAACGATCACACAATAACGATCACACAATCACGGTCACACAATTACGGTCACACAACCACACAATCACACAATCACACAATCACACAATCACACAATCACACACTCACACAATCACGGTCACACACTCACGGTCACACAAACACGGTCACGCAATCACGGTCACCCAATCACGGTCACCCAATCACGGTCACGCAATCACGGTCACACAATCACACATTCACACAATCACACAATCACACAATCACGACCACACAATCACGATCACACAATCACGGTCACACAATCACACAACCACAATCACACAATCTTACACAACCACACAATCACACAATCACACAATCACACAATCACACAATCACACAATCACACAATCACACAATCACACAATCACACAATCTCACAATCACACAATCACACAATCACACAATCACACAATCACACAAACACACAATCACAGAGTCACACAATCACACAATCACACAATCACACAATCACACAATCACACAATCACACAATCACACAAGCACACAATCACACAATCACACAATCACAATTACACAATCACACAATCACACAATCACACAATCACACAATCACGGTCACACAGTCACACAATCACACAGTCACAATCACGCAATCGCACAATCACGATCACACAATCACGATAACACAATCACGATCACACAATCACGATCGGACAACCACACAATCACACAATCACACATTCACACAATCACACAATCACACAACCACACAATCACACAATCACACAATCACACAATCACACATTCACACAATCACGAAATCACACAATCACACAATCACACATTCACACAAGCACACAAGCACACAATCAGTCAATCACACAATCACACAATCACACAATCACACAATCACACAATCACACAAGCACACAATCACTCAATCACACAATCACACAATCACACAATCGTACAATCACACAATCACACAATCACACAATCACACAATCACACAATCACACAAGCACACAATCACACAATCACACAATCACACAATCACACAATCACACAATCACACAATCACACAATCACACAATCACACAATCACACAGTACACACAATCACAATTACACAATCACACAATCACAATTACACAATCACACAATCACACAATCACAATTACACAATCACACAATCACACAATCACACAGTACACACAATCACAATCACACAATCACACAATCAAAATTACACAATCACACAATCACACAATCAAAATTCCACAATCACACAATCACACAATCACACAATCACACAATCACACAATCACGGTCACACAGTCACACAATCACACAGTCACAATCACGCAATCGCACAATCACGATCACACAATCACGATAACACAATCACGATCACACGATCACACAATCACACAATCACACAATCACACAATCACACAATCACACAATCACACAATCACACAATCACACAATCACACAATCACACAATCACACAATCACACAATCACACAATCACACAATCACACAATCACAATCACACAATCACAATCACACAATCACAATCACACAATCACAATCACACAATCACAATCACACAATCACAATCACACAATCACAATCACACAATCACAATCACACAATCACAATCACACAATCACAATCACACAATCACAATCACACAATCACAATCACACAATCACAATCACACAATCACAATCACACAATCACACAGTCCCACAATCACACAGTCACACAATCACACAATCACAATCACGCAATCACACAATCACGATTACACAATCACGATCACACAATCACGATCACACAATCACACAGTCACACAATCACACAATCACAATCACGCAATCACACAATCACGATCACACAATCACGATCACACAATAACGGTCACACAATCACGATCACACAATCACGATCACACAATCACGATCGCACAACCACACAATCATACAATCACACAATCACACAATCACACAATCACACAATCACACAATCACACAATCACAATCACACAATCACACAATCACACAAGCACACAAGCACACAATCAGTCAATCACACAATCACACAATCACACAATCACACAATCACACAATCACACAATCACACAATCACACAAGCACACAATCACTCAATCACACAATCACACAATCACACAATCGCACAATCACACAATCACACAATCACACAATCACACAATCACACAATCACACAATCACACAATCACACAATCACACAATCACACAATCACACAATCACACAATCACACAGTACACACAATCACAATCACACAATCACACAATCACAATTACACAATCACACAATCACACAATCACAATTACACAATCACACAATCACACAATCACACAGTACACACAATCACAATCACACAATCACACAACCAAAATTACACAATCACACAATCACACAATCAAAATTACACAATCACACAATCACACAATCACACGATCACACAATCAGACAGTCACACAATCACACAAGCACACAATCACACAATCACACAATCACGTAATCACACAATCACACAATCACACAATCACAATTACACAATCACACAATCACACAGTCACACAATCGCACAATCACACAATCACACAATCACACAATCAGACAATCACACAATCACACAATCACTCAATCACACAATCACACAATCACAATCACACAATCACACAATCACACAATCACACAATCACACAATCACACAATCACACAATCACACAATCACACAATCACACAATCACACAATCACACAATCACACAATCACACAATCACACAATCACACAATCACACAATCGCAGAATCACACAGTCACACAATCACTCAATCACACAATCACACAATCACACAATCACAAAATCTCACAACCACACAATCACAAAATCACACAATCACACAGTCACACAATCACTCAATCACACAATCACACAATCACACAATCACACAATCACACAATCACAAAATCACACAATCACACAAGCACACAATCACACAACCACACAATCACACAAGCGCACAATCACTCAATCACACAATCACACCATCACACAATCACACAATCACACAGTCACACAATCACGCAGTCACAATCACGCAATCACACAATCACACAATCACACAATCACACAATCACACAATCACACATTCACACAATCACACAATCACACGGTCACACAATCACGGTCACACAATGACGGTCACACAATCACGGTCACACAACCACACAATCACACAATCACACAATCACACAATCACACAATCACACGATCACACAATCACACAATCACACAATCACACCATCACACAATCACACAATCACACAGTCACACAATCACGCAGTCACAATCACGCAATCACACAATCACACAATCACACAATCACACAATCACACAATCACACAATCACACAATCACACAATCACACAATCACACAATCACAATCACCCAATCACACAATCACGATCACACAATCACGATCACACAATCACGATCATACAATCACGGTCACACAAACACGGTCACACAACCACACAATCACACAATCATACAATCACACAATCACACAATCACACAATCACACAATCACACAATCACACAATCACACGGTCACACAATCACGGTCACACAATGACGGTCACACAATCACGGTCACACAACCACACAATCACACAATCACACAATCACACAATCACACAATCACACAATCACACAATCACACAATCACACAATCACACAATCACACAATCACACAATCACACAATCACACAATCACACAATCACACAATCACACAATCACACAATCACACCATCACACAATCACACAATCACACAGTCACACAATCACGCAGTCACAATCACGCAATCACACAATCACACAATCACACAATCACACAATCACACAATCACACAATCACACAATCACACAATCACACAATCCCACAATCACAATCACCCAATCACACAATCACGATCACACAATCACGATCACACAATCACGATCATACAATCACGGTCACACAAACACGGTCACACAACCACACAATCACACAATCATACAATCACACAATCACACAATCACACAATCACACAATCACACAATCACACGGTCACACAATCACGGTCACACAATGACGGTCACACAATCACGGTCACACAACCACACAATCACACAATCACACAATCACACAATCACACAATCACACAATCACACAATCACACAATCACACAATCACACAATCACACAATCACACAATCACACAATCACACAATCACACAATCACGCAGTCACAATCACGCAATCACACAATAACGCAATCACACAATCACACAATCACACAATCACACAATCACACAATCACACAATCACACAGTCACACAATCACACAATCACAATCACGCAATCACACAATCACGATCACACAATCACGATTACACAATCACGATCACACAATAACGATGACACAATAACGATCACACAATCACGGTCACACAATTACGGTCACACAACCACACAATCACACAATCACACAATCACACAATCACACAATCACACAATCACACAATCACACAGTCACACAATCACGCAGTCACAATCACGCAATCACACAATCACACAATCACACAATCACACAATCACACAATCACACAATCACACAATCACACAATCACACAATCACACAATCACACAATCACACAATCACACAATCACACAGTCACACAATCACGCAGTCACAATCACGCAATCACACAATCACACAATCACACAATCACACAATCACACAGTCACACAATCACGCAGTCACAATCACGCAATCACACAATCACACAATCACACAATCACACAATCACACAATCACACAATCACACAATCACACAATCACACAATCACACAATCACACAATCACACAATCAGACAATCACACAATCACACAATCACTCAATCACACAATCACACAATCACACAATCACACAATCACACAAGCACACAATCACACAAGCACACAATCCCACAAGCGCACAATCACTCAATCACACAATCACACACTCACACAATCACGGTCACACACTCACGGTCACACAAACACGGTCACGCAATCACGGTCACCCAATCACGGTCACCCAATCACGGTCACGCAATCACGGTCACACAATCACACATTCACACAATCACACAATCACACAATCACACAATCACGACCACACAATCACGATCACACAATCACGGTCACACAATCACACAACCACAATCACACAATCTTACACAACCACACAATCACACAATCACACACTCACACAATCACACAATCACACAATCACACAATCACACAATCTCACAATCACACAATCACACGATCACACAATCACACAATCACAATCACACAATCGCAATCACGCAATCACACAATCACGATCACACAATCACACAATCACACAATCACACAATCACACAAACACACAATCACACAGTCACACAATCACACAATCACACAATCACACAATCACACAATCACACAATCACACAATCACACAGTCACACAATCCCACAATCACAATCACGCAATCACACAATCACGATCACACAATCACGATTACACAATCACGATCACACAATAACGATCACACAATAACGATCACACAATCACGGTCACACAATCACGGGCACACAACCACACAATCACACAATCACACAATCACACAATCACACAATCACACAATCACACAATCACACAATCACACAGTCACACAATCACGCAGTCACAATCACGCAATCACACAATCACACAATCACACAATCACACAATCACACAATCACACAATCACACAATCACACAATCACACAATCACACAATCACACAATCACACAATCACACAATCACACAATCACACAATCACACAGTCACACAATCACTCAATCACACAATCACACAATCACACAATCACACAATCACACAATCACACAATCACACAATCACACAATCACACAATCACTCAATCACACAATCACACAATCACAATCACGCAATCACAATTACACAATCACACAATCACACAAACACACAATCACACAATTACACAATCACACAATCACACAATTACACAATCACACAATCACACAATCACACAATCACACAATCGCACAATCACACAGTCACACAATCACTCAATCACACAATCACACAATCACACAGTCACACAATCACTCAATCACACAATCACACAATCACACAACCACACAATCACACAATCACACAATCACACAATAACACGGTCACACAATCACACAATCACACAATCACACAATCACACAATAACACGGTCACACAATCACACAATCACACAATCACACAATCACACAATCACACAATCACACAATCACACAATCACACAATCACACAATCACACAATCACACAATCACACAATCACACAATCACACAATCACGCAGTCACAATCACGCAATCACACAATAACGCAATCACACAATCACACAATCACACAATCACACAATCACACAATCACACAATCACACAGTCACACAATCACACAATCACAATCACGCAATCACACAATCACGATCACACAATCACGATTACACAATCACGATCACACAATAACGATGACACAATAACGATCACACAATCACGGTCACACAATTACGGTCACACAACCACACAATCACACAATCACACAATCACACAATCACACAATCACACAATCACACAATCACACAGTCACACAATCACGCAGTCACAATCACGCAATCACACAATCACACAATCACACAATCACACAATCACACAATCACACAATCACACAATCACACAATCACACAATCACACAATCACACAATCACACAATCACACAATCACACAATCACACAATCACACAATCACACAGTCACACAATCACGCAGTCACAATCACGCAATCACACAATCACACAATCACACAATCACACAATCACACAGTCACACAATCACGCAGTCACAATCACGCAATCACACAATCACACAATCACACAATCACACAATCACACAATCACACAATCACACAATCACACAATCACACAATCACACAATCAGACAATCACACAATCACACAATCACTCAATCACACAATCACACAATCACACAATCACACAATCACACAAGCACACAATCACACAAGCACACAATCCCACAAGCGCACAATCACTCAATCACACAATCACACACTCACACAATCACGGTCACACACTCACGGTCACACAAACACGGTCACGCAATCACGGTCACCCAATCACGGTCACCCAATCACGGTCACGCAATCACGGTCACACAATCACACATTCACACAATCACACAATCACACAATCACACAATCACGACCACACAATCACGATCACACAATCACGGTCACACAATCACACAACCACAATCACACAATCTTACACAACCACACAATCACACAATCACACAATCACACAATCACACAATCACACAATCACACAATCACACAATCACAATCACGCAATCACACAATCACGATCACACAATCACGATTACACAATCACGATCACACAATAACGATGACACAATAACGATCACACAATCACGGTCACACAATTACGGTCACACAACCACACAATCACACAATCACACAATCACACAATCACACAATCACACAATCACACAATCACACAGTCACACAATCACGCAGTCACAATCACGCAATCACACAATCACACAATCACACAATCACACAATCACACAATCACACAATCACACAATCACACAATCACACAATCACACAATCACACAATCACACAATCACACAATCACACAATCACACAGTCACACAATCACGCAGTCACAATCACGCAATCACACAATCACACAATCACACAATCACACAATCACACAGTCACACAATCACGCAGTCACAATCACGCAATCACACAATCACACAATCACACAATCACACAATCACACAATCACACAATCACACAATCACACAATCACACAATCACACAATCACACAATCACACAATCAGACAATCACACAATCACACAATCACTCAATCACACAATCACACAATCACACAATCACACAATCACACAAGCACACAATCACACAAGCACACAATCCCACAAGCGCACAATCACTCAATCACACAATCACACACTCACACAATCACGGTCACACACTCACGGTCACACAAACACGGTCACGCAATCACGGTCACCCAATCACGGTCACCCAATCACGGTCACGCAATCACGGTCACACAATCACACATTCACACAATCACACAATCACACAATCACACAATCACGACCACACAATCACGATCACACAATCACGGTCACACAATCACACAACCACAATCACACAATCTTACACAACCACACAATCACACAATCACACACTCACACAATCACACAATCACACAATCACACAATCACACAATCTCACAATCACACAATCACACGATCACACAATCACACAATCACAATCACACAATCGCAATCACGCAATCACACAATCACGATCACACAATCACACAATCACACAATCACACAATCACACAAACACACAATCACACAGTCACACAATCACACAATCACACAATCACACAATCACACAATCACACAATCACACAATCACACAGTCACACAATCCCACAATCACAATCACGCAATCACACAATCACGATCACACAATCACGATTACACAATCACGATCACACAATAACGATCACACAATAACGATCACACAATCACGGTCACACAATCACGGGCACACAACCACACAATCACACAATCACACAATCACACAATCACACAATCACACAATCACACAATCACACAATCACACAGTCACACAATCACGCAGTCACAATCACGCAATCACACAATCACACAATCACACAATCACACAATCACACAATCACACAATCACACAATCACACAATCACACAATCACACAATCACACAATCACACAATCACACAATCACACAATCACACAATCACACAATCACACAGTCACACAATCACTCAATCACACAATCACACAATCACACAATCACACAATCACACAATCACACAATCACACAATCACACAATCACACAATCACTCAATCACACAATCACACAATCACAATCACGCAATCACAATTACACAATCACACAATCACACAAACACACAATCACACAATTACACAATCACACAATCACACAATTACACAATCACACAATCACACAATCACACAATCACACAATCGCACAATCACACAGTCACACAATCACTCAATCACACAATCACACAATCACACAGTCACACAATCACTCAATCACACAATCACACAATCACACAACCACACAATCACACAATCACACAATCACACAATAACACGGTCACACAATCACACAATCACACAATCACACAATCACACAATAACACGGTCACACAATCACACAATCACACAATCACACAATCACACAATCACACAATCACACAATCACACAATCACACAATCACACAATCACACAATCACACAATCACACAATCACACAATCACACAATCACGCAGTCACAATCACGCAATCACACAATAACGCAATCACACAATCACACAATCACACAATCACACAATCACACAATCACACAATCACACAGTCACACAATCACACAATCACAATCACGCAATCACACAATCACGATCACACAATCACGATTACACAATCACGATCACACAATAACGATGACACAATAACGATCACACAATCACGGTCACACAATTACGGTCACACAACCACACAATCACACAATCACACAATCACACAATCACACAATCACACAATCACACAATCACACAGTCACACAATCACGCAGTCACAATCACGCAATCACACAATCACACAATCACACAATCACACAATCACACAATCACACAATCACACAATCACACAATCACACAATCACACAATCACACAATCACACAATCACACAATCACACAATCACACAATCACACAGTCACACAATCACGCAGTCACAATCACGCAATCACACAATCACACAATCACACAATCACACAATCACACAGTCACACAATCACGCAGTCACAATCACGCAATCACACAATCACACAATCACACAATCACACAATCACACAATCACACAATCACACAATCACACAATCACACAATCACACAATCAGACAATCACACAATCACACAATCACTCAATCACACAATCACACAATCACACAATCACACAATCACACAAGCACACAATCACACAAGCACACAATCCCACAAGCGCACAATCACTCAATCACACAATCACACACTCACACAATCACGGTCACACACTCACGGTCACACAAACACGGTCACGCAATCACGGTCACCCAATCACGGTCACCCAATCACGGTCACGCAATCACGGTCACACAATCACACATTCACACAATCACACAATCACACAATCACACAATCACGACCACACAATCACGATCACACAATCACGGTCACACAATCACACAACCACAATCACACAATCTTACACAACCACACAATCACACAATCACACAATCACACAATCACACAATCACACAATCACACAATCTCACAATCACACAATCACACGATCACACAATCACACAATCACAATCACACAATCGCAATCACGCAATCACACAATCACGATCACACAATCACACAATCACACAATCACACAATCACACAAACACACAATCACACAGTCACACAATCACACAATCACACAATCACACAATCACACAATCACACAATCACACAATCACACAGTCACACAATCCCACAATCACAATCAAGCAATCACACAATCACGATCACACAATCACGATTACACAATCACGATCACACAATAACGATCACACAATAACGATCACACAATCACGGTCACACAATCACGGTCACACAACCACACAATCACACAATCACACAATCACACAATCACACAATCACACAATCACACAATCACACAATCACACAGTCACACAATCACGCAGTCACAATCACGCAATCACACAATCACACAATCACACAATCACACAATCACACAATCACACAATCACACAATCACACAATCACACAATCACACAATCACACAATCACACAATCACACAATCACACAGTCACACAATCACTCAATCACACAATCACACAATCACACAATCACACAATCACACAATCACACAATCACACAATCACACAATCACACAATCACTCAATCACACAATCACACAATCACAATCACGCAATCACAATTACACAATCACACAATCACACAAACACACAATCACACAATTACACAACCACACAATCACACAATTACACAATCACACAATCACACAATCACACAATCACACAATCGCACAATCACACAGTCACACAATCACTCAATCACACAATCACACAATCACACAGTCACACAATCACTCAATCCCACAATCACACAATCACACAACCACACAATCACACAATCACACAATCACACAATAACACGGTCACACAATCACACAATCACACAATCACACAATCACACAATAACACGGTCACACAATCACACAATCACACAATCACACAATCACACAATCACACGATCACACAATCACACAATCACGCAATCACACAATCACACAATCACACAATCACACAATCACACAATCACACAATCACAATCGCGCAATCACACAATCACGATCACACAATCACGATCACACAATCACGATCATACAATCACGGTCACACAAACACGGTCACACAACCACACAATCACACAATCATACAATCACACAATCACACAATCACACAATCACACAATCACACAATCACACAATCACACGGTCACACAATCACGGTCACACAATCACGGTCACACAATCACGGTCACACAACCACACAATCACACAATCACACAATCACACAATCACACAATCACACAATCACACAATCACACAATCACACAATCACACAATCACAAAATCACACAATCACACAATCACACAATCACACAATCACGCAGTCACAATCACGCAATCACACAATAACGCAATCACACAATCACACAATCACACAATCACACAATCACACAATCACACAATCACACAATCACACAGTCACACAATCACACAATCACAATCACGCAATCACACAATCACGATCACACAATCACGATTACACAATCACGATCACACAATAACGATCACACAATAACGATCACACAATCACGGTCACACAATTACGGTCACACAACCACACAATCACACAATCACACAATCACACAATCACACAATCACACACTCACACAATCACGGTCACACACTCACGGTCACACAAACACGGTCACGCAATCACGGTCACCCAATCACGGTCACCCAATCACGGTCACGCAATCACGGTCACACAATCACACATTCACACAATCACACAATCACACAATCACGACCACACAATCACGATCACACAATCACGGTCACACAATCACACAACCACAATCACACAATCTTACACAACCACACAATCACACAATCACACAATCACACAATCACACAATCACACAATCACACAATCACACAATCACACAATCACACAATCTCACAATCACACAATCACACAATCACACAATCACACAATCACACAAACACACAATCACAGAGTCACACAATCACACAATCACACAATCACACAATCACACAATCACACAATCACACAATCACACAGTCACACAATCCCACAATCACAATCACGCAATCACACAATCACGATCACACAATCACGATTACACAATCACGATCACACAATAACGATCACACAATAACGATCACGCAATCACGGTCACACAATCACGGTCACACAACCACACAATCACACAATCACACAATCACACAATCACACAATCACACAATCACACAATCACACAATCACACAGTCACACAATCACGCAGTCACAATCACGCAATCACACAATCACACAATCACACAATCACACAATCACACAATCACACAATCACACAATCACACAATCACACAATCACACAATCACACAATCACACAATCACACAGTCACACAATCACTCAATCACACAATCACACAATCGCACAATCACACAATCACACAATCACACAATCACACAATCACACAATCACACAATCACACAATCACTCAATCACACAATCACACAATCACAATCACGCAATCACAATTACACAATCACACAATCACACAAACACACAATCACACAATTACACAATCACACAATCACACAATTACACAATCACACAATCACACAATCACACAATCACACAATCGCACAATCACACAGTCACACAATCACTCAATCACACAATCACACAATCACACAGTCACACAATCACTCAATCACACAATCACACAACCACACAACCACACAATCACACAATCACACAATCACACAATAACACGGTCACACAATCACACAATCACACAATCACACAATCACACAATAACACGGTCACACAATCACACAATCACACAATCACACAATCACACAATCACACGATCACACAATCACACAATCACGCAATCACACAATCACACAATCACACAATCACACAATCACACAATCACACAATCACAATCGCGCAATCACACAATCACGATCACACAATCACGATCACACAATCACGATCATACAATCACGGTCACACAAACACGGTCACACAACCACACAATCACACAATCATACAATCACACAATCACACAATCACACAATCACACAATCACACAATCACACAATCACACAATCACACGGTCACACAATCACGGTCACACAATCACGGTCACACAATCACGGTCACACAACCACACAATCACACAATCACACAATCACACAATCACACAATCACACAATCACACAATCACACAATCACACAATCACACAATCACACAATCACACAATCACACAATCACACAATCACGCAGTCACAATCACGCAATCACACAATAACGCAATCACACAATCACACAATCACACAATCACACAATCACACAATCACACAATCACACAGTCACACAATCACACAATCACAATCACGCAATCACACAATCACGATCACACAATCACGATTACACAATCACGATCACACAATAACGATCACACAATAACGATCACACAATCACGGTCACACAATTACGGTCACACAACCACACAATCACACAATCACACAATCACACAATCACACAATCACACAATCACACAGTCACACAATCACGCAGTCACAATCACGCAATCACACAATCACACAATCACACAATCACACAATCACACAATCACACAATCACACAATCACACAATCACACAATCACACAATCACACAATCACACAATCACACAATCACACAGTCACACAATCACGCAGTCACAATCACGCAATCACACAATCACACAAGCACACAAGCACACAATCAGTCAATCACACAATCACACAATCACACAATCACACAATCACACAATCACACAAGCACACAATCACTCAATCACACAATCACACAATCACACAATCGCACAATCACACAATCACACAATCACACAATCACACAATCACACAATCACACAATCACACAATCACACAATCACACAATCACACAATCACACAATCACACAATCACACAATCACACAGTCACACAATCACGCAGTCACAATCACGCAATCACACAATCACACAATCACACAATCACACAATCACACAATCACACAATCACACAATCACACAATCACACAATCACACAATCACACAATCACACAATCACACAATCACACAATCACGCAGTCACAATCACGCAATCACACAATAACGCAATCACACAATCACACAATCACACAATCACACAATCACACAATCACACAATCACACAATCACACAATCACACAATCACACAATCACACAATCACACAATCACACAATCACACAATCACACAATCACACAATCACGCAGTCACAATCACGCAATCACACAATAACGCAATCACACAATCACACAATCACACAATCACACAATCACACAATCACACAATCACACAGTCACACAATCACACAATCACAATCACGCAATCACACAATCACGATCACACAATCACGATTACACAATCACGATCACACAATAACGATCACACAATAACGATCACACAATCACGGTCACACAATTACGGTCACACAACCACACAATCACACAATCACACAATCACACAATCACACAATCACACAATCACACAGTCACACAATCACGCAGTCACAATCACGCAATCACACAATCACACAATCACACAATCACACAATCACACAATCACACAATCACACAATCACACAATCACACAATCACACAATCACACAATCACACAATCACACAATCACACAATCACACAGTCACACAATCACGCAGTCACAATCACGCAATCACACAATCACACAAGCACACAAGCACACAATCAGTCAATCACACAATCACACAATCACACAATCACACAATCACACAATCACACAAGCACACAATCACTCAATCACACAATCACACAATCACACAATCGCACAATCACACAATCACACAATCACACAATCACACAATCACACAATCACACAATCACACAATCACACAATCACACAATCACACAATCACACAATCACACAATCACACAGTCACACAATCACGCAGTCACAATCACGCAATCACACAATCACACAATCACACAATCACACAATCACACAATCACACAATCACACAATCACACAATCACACAATCACACAATCACACAATCACACAATCACACAATCACACAATCACAAAATCACACAATCACACAATCACACAGTCACACAATCACTCAATCACACAATCACACAATCACACAATCACACAATCACACAATCACACAATCACACAATCACACAATCACACAATCACACAATCACTCAATCACACAATCACACAATCACAATCACGCAATCACAATTACACAATCACACAATCACACAAACACACAATCACACAATTACACAATCACACAATCACACAATTACACAATCACACAATCACACAATCACACAATCGCACAATCACACAGTCACACAATCACTCAATCACACAATCACACAATCACACAGTCACACAATCACTCAATCACACAATCACACAATCACACAACCACACAATCACACAATCACACAATCACACAATAACACGGTCACACAATCACACAATCACACAATCACACAATCACACAATAACACGGTCACACAATCACACAATCACACAATCACACAATCACACAATCACACGATCACACAATCACACAATCACGCAATCACACAATCACCCAATCACACAATCACACAATCACACAATCACACAATCACAATCACGCAATCACACAATCACGATCACACAATCACGATCATACAATCACGGTCACACAAACACGGTCACACAACCACACAATCACACAATCATACAATCACACAATCACACAATCACACAATCACACAATCACACAATCACACAATCACACGGTCACACAATCACGGTCACACAATGACGGTCACACAATCACGGTCACACAACCACACAATCACACAATCACACAATCACACAATCACACAATCACACAATCACACAATCACACAATCACACAATCACACAATCACACAATCACACAATCACACAATCACACAATCACACAATCACACAATCACACAATCACACAATCACACAATCACACAATCACACAATCACACAATCACACAATCACACAATCACACAATCACACAATCACACAATCACACAATCACACAGTCACACAATCACGCAGTCACAATCACGCAATCACACAATCACACAATCACACAATCACACAATCACACAGTCACACAATCACGCAGTCACAATCACGCAATCACACAATCACAATCACGCAATCACACAATCACGATCACACAATCACGATTACACAATCACGATCACACAATAACGATCACACAATAACGATCACACAATCACGGTCACACAATTACGGTCACACAACCACACAATCACACAATCACACAATCACACAATCACACAGTCACACAATCACGCAGTCACAATCACGCAATCACTCAATCACACAATCACACAATCACACAATCACACAATCACACAATCACACAATCACACAATCACACAATCACACAATCACACAATCACACAATCACACAATCACACAGTCACACAATCACGCAGTCACAATCACGCAATCACACAATCACACAATCACACAATCACACAATCACACAGTCACACAATCACGCAGTCACAATCACGCAATCACACAATCACACAATCACACAATCAGACAATCACACAATCACACAATCACTCAATCACACAATCACACAATCACACAATCACACAATCACACAAGCACACAATCACACAAGCACACAATCCCACAAGCGCACAATCACTCAATCACACAATCACACACTCACACAATCACGGTCACACACTCACGGTCACACAAACACGGTCACGCAATCACGGTCACCCAATCACGGTCACCCAATCACGGTCACGCAATCACGGTCACACAATCACACATTCACACAATCACACAATCACGGTCACACAGTCACACAATCACACAGTCACAATCACGCAATCGCACAATCACGATCACACAATCACGATAACACAATCACGATCACACGATCACACAATCACACAATCACACAATCACACAATCACACAATCACACAATCACACAATCACACAATCACACAATCACACAATCACACAATCACACAATCACACAATCACACAATCACAATCACACAATCACACAATCACACAAGCACACAAGCACACAATCAGTCAATCACACAATCACACAATCACACAATCACACAATCACACAATCACACAATCACACAAGCACACAATCACTCAATCACACAATCACACAATCACACAATCGCACAATCACACAATCACACAATCACACAATCACACAATCACACAATCACACAATCACACAATCACACAATCACACAATCACACAATCACACAATCACACAATCACACAATCACACAGTACACACAATCACAATCACACAATCACACAATCACAATTACACAATCACACAATCACACAATCACAATTACACAATCACACAATCACACAATCACACAGTACACACAATCACAATCACACAATCACACAACCAAAATTACACAATCACACAATCACACAATCAAAATTACACAATCACACAATCACACAATCACACAATCACACAATCACACAATCACACAATCACACAATCACACAATCACACAATCACACAATCACACAATCACACAATCACACAGTCACACAATCACACAATCACACAATCACACAATCACACAATCACGTAATCACACAATCACACAATCACACAATCACAATTACACAATCACACAATCACACAGTCACACAATCGCACAATCACACAATCACACAATCACACAATCACACAATCACACAATCACACAATCACACAATCACACAATCACACAATCACACAATCACACAATCGCACAATCACACAATCACACAATCACACAATCTCACAATCACACAATCACACAATCACACAATCACACAATCAGACAATCACACAATCACACAATCACTCAATCACACAATCACACAATCACAATCACACAATCACACAATCACACAATCACACAATCACACAATCACACAATCACACAATCACACAATCACACAATCACACAATCACACAATCACACAATCACACAATCACACAATCGCAGAATCACACAGTCACACAATCACTCAATCACACAATCACACAATCACACAAGCACACAATCTCACAACCACACAATCACAAAATCACACAATCACACAGTCACACAATCACTCAATCACACAATCACACAATCACACAATCACACAATCACACAATCACAAAATCACACAATCACACAAGCACACAATCACACAACCACACAATCACACAAGCGCACAATCACTCAATCACACAATCACACACTCACACACTCACGGTCACACAATCACGGTCACACAATCACGGTCACACAATCACGGTCACCCAATCACGGTCACGCAATCACGGTGACACAATCACGGTCACATAATCACGGTCACACAATCACGGTCACACAATTACGGTCACACAATCACGGTCACACAACCACACAATCACACAATCACACAATCACACAATCAAACAATAACACGGTCACACCATCACACAATCACACAATCACACAATCACACAATCACACGATCACACAATCACACAATCACACAATCACACCATCACACAATCACACAATCACACAGTCACACAATCACGCAGTCACAATCACGCAATCACACAATCACACAATCACACAATCACACAATCACTCAATCACACAATCACACAATCACAATCACGCAATCACAATTACACAATCACACAATCACACAAACACACAATCACACAATTACACAATCACACAATCACACAATTACACAATCACACAATCACACAATCACACAATCACACAATCGCACAATCACACAGTCACACAATCACTCAATCACACAATCACACAATCACACAGTCACACAATCACTCAATCACACAATCACACAATCACACAACCACACAATCACACAATCACACAATCACACAATAACACGGTCACACAATCACACAATCACACAATCACACAATCACACAATAACACGGTCACACAATCACACAATCACACAATCACACAATCACACAATCACACGATCACACAATCACACAATCACGCAATCACACAATCACACAATCACACAATCACACAATCACACAATCACACAATCACAATCACGCAATCACACAATCACGATCACACAATCACGATCACACAATCACGATCATACAATCACGGTCACACAAACACGGTCACACAACCACACAATCACACAATCATACAATCACACAATCACACAATCACACAATCACACAATCACACAATCACACAATCACACAATCACACAATCACACGGTCACACAACCACGGTCACACAATGACGGTCACACAATCACGGTCACACAACCACACAATCACACAATCACACAATCACACAATCACACAATCACACAATCACACAATCACACAATCACACAATCACACAATCACGCAGTCACAATCACGCAATCACACAATAACGCAATCACACAATCACACAATCACACAATCACACAATCACACAATCACACAATCACACAATCACACAATCACACAATCACACAGTCACACAATCACACAATCACAATCACGCAATCACACAATCACGATCACACAATCACGATTACACAATCTCGATCACACAATCACGATCACACAATAACGGTCACACAATCACGATCACACAATCACGATCACACAATCACGATCGCACAACCACACAATCATACAATCACACAATCACACAATCACACAATCACACAATCACACAATCACACAATCACACAATCACACAATCACAATCACACAATCACACAATCACACAAGCACACAAGCACACAATCAGTCAATCACACAATCACACAATCACACAGTCACACAATCACACAATCACACAAGCACACAATCACTCAATCACACAATCACACAATCACACAATCGCACAATCACACAATCACACAATCACACAATCACACAATCACACAATCACACAATCACACAATCACACAATCACACAATCACACAATCACACAATCACACAATCACACAGTACACACAATCACAATCACACAATCACACAATCACAATTACACAATCACACAATCACACAATCACAATTACACAATCACACAATCACACAATCACACAGTACACACAATCACAATCACACAATCACACAACCAAAATTACACAATCACACAATCACACAATCAAAATTACACAATCACACAATCACACAATCACACAATCACACAATCACACAATCACACAGTCACACAATCACACAATCACACAATCACACAATCACACAATCACGTAATCACACAATCACACAATCACACAATCACAATTACACAATCACACAATCACACAGTCACACAATCGCACAATCACACAATCACACAATCACACAATCACACAATCACACAATCACACAATCGCACAATCACACAATCACACAATCACACAATCTCACAATCACACAATCACACAATCACACAATCACACAATCAGACAATCACACAATCACACAATCACTCAATCACACAATCACACAATCACAATCACACAATCACACAATCACACAATCACACAATCACACAATCACACAATCACACAATCACACAATCACACAATCACACAATCACACAATCACACAATCACACAATCACACAATCACACAATCGCAGAATCACACAGTCACACAATCACTCAATCACACAATCACACAATCACACAATCACACAATCTCACAACCACACAATCACAAAATCACACAATCACACAGTCACACAATCACTCAATCACACAATCACACAATCACACAATCACACAATCACACAATCACACAATCACAAAATCACACAATCACACAAGCACACAATCACACAACCACACAATCACACAAGCGCACAATCACTCAATCACACAATCACACACTCACACACTCACGGTCACACAATCACGGTCACACAATCACGGTCACACTATCACGGTCACCCAATCACGGTCACGCAATCACGGTGACACAATCACGGTCACATAATCACGGTCACACAATCACGGTCACACAATTACGGTCACACAATCACGGTCACACAACCACACAATCACACAATCACACAATCACACAATCACACAATCACACAATCACACAATCACACGGTCACACAATCACGGTCACACAATGACGGTCACACAATCACGGTCACACAACCACACAATCACACAATCACACAATCACACAACCACACAATCACACAATCACACAATCACACAATCACACAATCACACAATCACACAATCACACAATCACACAATCACACAATCACACAATCACACAATCACACAATCACACAATCACACAATCACACAATCACACAATCACACAATCACACAATCACACAATCACACAATCACACAATCACACAGTCACACAATCACGCAGTCACAATCACGCAATCACACAATCACACAATCACACAATCACACAATCACACAATCACACAATCACACAATCACACAATCACACAATCACACAATCACACAGTCACACAATCACGCAGTCACACAATCACACAATCACACAATCACACAATCACAATCACGCAATCACACAATCACGATCACACAATCACGATCACACAATCACGATCATACAATCACGGTCACACAAACACGGTCACACAACCACACAATCACACAATCATACAATCACACAATCACACAATCACACAATCACACAATCACACAATTACACAATCACACAATCACACAATCACACAATCACACAATCGCACAATCACACAGTCACACAATCACTCAATCACACAATCACACAATCACACAGTCACATAATCACTCAATCACACAATCACACAATCACACAATCACACAATCACACAATCACTCAATCACACAATCACACAATCACAATCACGCAATCACAATTACACAATCACACAATCACACAAACACACAATCACACAATTACACAATCACACAATCACACAATTACACAATCACACAATCACACAATCACACAATCACACAATCGCACAATCACACAGTCACACAATCACTCAATCACACAATCACACAATCACACAGTCACACAATCACTCAATCACACAATCACACAATCACACAACCACACAATCACACAAACACACAATCACACAATAACACGGTCACACAATCACACAATCACACAATCACACAATCACACAATAACACGGTCACACAATCACACAATCACACAATCACACAATCACACAATCACACGATCACACAATCACACAATCACGCAATCACACAATCACACAATCACACTATCACACAATCACACAATCACACAATCACAATCACGCAATCACACAATCACGATCACACAATCACGATCACACAATCACGATCATACAATCACGGTCACACAAACACGGTCACACAACCACACAATCACACAATCATACAATCACACAATCACACAATCACACAATCACACAATCACACAATCACACAATCACACAATCACACAATCACACGGTCACACAATCACGGTCACACAATGACGGTCACACAATCACGGTCACACAACCACACAATCACACAATCACACAATCACACAACCACACAATCACACAATCACACAATCACACAATCACACAATCACACAATCACACAATCACACAATCACACAATCACACAATCACACAATCACACAATCACACAATCACGCAGTCACAATCACGCAATCACACAATAACGCAATCACACAATCACACAATCACACAATCACACAATCACACAATCACACAATCACACAATCACACAGTCACACAATCACACAATCACAATCACGCAATCACACCATCACGATCACACAATCACGATTACACAATCACGATCACACAATAACGATCACACAATAACGATCACACAATCACGGTCACACAATTACGGTCACACAACCACACAATCACACAATCACACAATCTCACAATCACACAATCACACAATCACACAGTCACACAATCACGCAGTCACAATCACGCAATCACACAATCACACAATCACACAATCACACAATCACACAATCACACAATCACACAATCACACAATCACACAATCACACAATCACACAATCACACAATCACACAGTCACACAATCACGCAGTCACAATCACGCAATCACACAATCACACAATCACACAATCACACAATCACACAGTCACACAATCACGCAGTCACAATCACGCAATCACACAATCACACAATCACACAATCACACAATCACACAATCACACAATCACACAATCACACAATCACACAATCACACAATCACACAATCAGACATTCACACAATCACACAATCACTCAATCACACAATCACACAATCACACAATCACACAATCACACAATCACACAAGCACACAATCACACAAGCACACAATCCCACAAGCGCACAATCACTCAATCACACAATCACACACTCACACAATCACGGTCACACACTCACGGTCACACAAACACGGTCACGCAATCACGGTCACCCAATCACGGTCACCCAATCACGGTCACGCAATCACGGTCACACAATCACACATTCACACAATCACACAATCACACAATCACAGAATCACGACCACACAATCACGATCACACAATCACGGTCACACAATCACACAACCACAATCACACAATCTTACACAATCACACAATCACACAATCACACAATCACACAATCACACAATCACACAATGACACAATCACACAATCTCACAATCACACAATCACACAATCACACAATCACACAATCACAATCACACAATCGCAATCACGCAATCACACAATCACGATCACACAATCACACAATCACACAATCACACAATCACACAATCACAATCACACAAGCACAATCACACAATCGCGGTCACACAATCACGGTCACACGGTAACGGTCACACAATCACACATTCACACAATCCCACAATCACAATCACACAATCACAATCACACAATCACACAGTCACAATCACGCAATCGCACAATCACGATCACACAATCACGATAACACAATTACGATCACACAATCACGATCGCACAACCACTCAATCACACAATCGCGCAATCACACAATTACACAATCACACAATCACACAATCACACAATCACAAAATCACACAATCACACAATCACACAATCACACAATCACACAATCAAACAATCACACAATCACACAATCACGGCCACACAATCACACATTCACACAATCACACAATCACACAATCACACAATCACACAATCACACAATCACACAATCACACAATCACGCAATCACAATTACACAATCACACAATCACACAATCACGCAATCACAAAATCACACAATCACACGACCACACAACCACACAATCACACAAGCACACAATCACACAATCACACAATCACAATTACACAATCACACAATCACACAATCACACAATCACACAATCACACCATCACACAATCACACAATCACACAATCACACAATCACACAATCACACAATCACACAATCACACAATCACAATCACACAATCACAATCACACAATCACAATCACACAATCACAATCACAATCACACAATCACAATCACACAATCACAATCACACAATCACACAGTACACACAATCACAATCACACAATCACACAATCACACAAGCACACAAGCACGCAATCAGTCAATCACACAATCACACAATCACACAATCACACAATCACACAATCACACAATCAGACAAGCACACAATCACTCAATCACACAATCACACAATCACACAATCGCACAGTCACACAATCACACAATCACACAATCACACAATCACACAATCACACAATCACACAAGCACACAATCACACAATCACACAATCACACAATCACACAATCACACAATAACACAATCACACAATCACACAATCACACAATCACACAGTACACACAATCACAATCACACAATCACACAATCACAATTACACAATCACACAATCACACAATCACACAGTACACACAATCACACAATCACACAATCAAAATTTCACAATCACACAATCACACAATCAAAATTACACAATCACACAATCACACAATCACACAATCACACAATCACACAATCACACAGTCACACAATCACACAATCACACAATCACACAATCACACAATCACGTAATCACACAATCACACAATCACACAATCACAATTACACAATCACACAATCACACAGTCACACAATCGCACAATCACACAATCACACAATCACACAATCACACAATCACACAATCACACAATCACACAATCACACAATCACACAATCACACAATCACACAATCACACAATCACACAAGCACACAGTCACTCAATCACACAATCACACAATCACACAATCACACAATCACACAGTCACACAGTACACACAATCACAATCACACAATCACACAATCACAATTACACAATCACACAATCACACAATCACACAATCACACAATCACACAATCACACAGTCACACAATCACACAATCACACAATCACACAGTCACACAACCACACAATCACGCAATCACACAATCACACAATCACACAACCACACAACCACACAATCACACAAGCACACAATCACACAATCACACAATCACAATTACACAATCACACAATCACACAATCACACAATCACACAATCACACAATCACACAATCACACAATCACACAATCACACAATCACACAATCACAATCACACAAGCACAATCACACAATCGCGGTCACACAATCACGGTCACACAGTAACGGTCACACAATCACACATTCACACAATCCCACAATCACAATCACACAATCACACAGTCACAATCACGCAATCGCACAATCACGATCACACAATCACGATAACACAATCACGATCACACAATCACGATCGCACAATCACGACCGCACAACCACTCAATCACACAATCACGCAATCACACAATTACACAATCACACAATCACACAATCACACAGTTATACAATCACAATAGCACACCATCACTCAATCACACAATCACACACTCACACAATCACACAATCACACAATCACACAACCACACAACCACGCATTCACACAAAAACACAATCACTCAATCACACAATCACACAATCAAACAATCACACAATCACACAATCACGGTCACACAATCACACATTCACACAATCACACAATCACACAATCACACGAGCACACAATCACACAATCACACAAGCACACAATCACTCAATCGCACAATCACACAATCACACAATCACACAATCACACAGTACACACAATCACAATCACACAATCACACAATCACAATTACACAATCACACAATCACACAATCAAAATTACGCAATCACACAATCACACAATCACACAGTCACACAATCACACAATCACACAATCACACAATCACACAATCACACAATCACGCAATCACACAATCACACAATCACACAATCACAATTACACAATCAGACAATCACACAGTCACACAATCGCACAATCACACAATCACACAATCACACAATCACACAATCACACAATCACACAGTCACACAATCACACAATCACACAGTCACACAATCACACAATCACACAGTCACACAATCACACAATCACGCAATCACACAATCACACAATCACACAATCACACAATCACACAATCACACAATCACACATTCACACAATCACGAAATCACACAATCACACAATCACACAATCACACAAGCACACAAGCACACAATCAGTCAATCACACAATCACACAATCACACAACCACACAATCACACAATCACACAATCACACAAGCACACAATCGCTCAATCACACAATCACACAATCACACAATCGCACAATCACACAATCACACAATCACACAATCACACAATCACACAAGCACACAATCACACAATCACACAATCACACAATCACACAATCACACAATCACACAATCACACAATCACACAGTACACACAATCACAATCACACAATCACACAATCACAATTACACAATCACACAATCACACAATCACAATTACACAATCACACAATCACACAATCACACAGTACACACAATCACAATCACACAATCACACAATCAAAATTACACAATCACACAATCACACAATCAAAATTACACAATCACACAATCACACAATCACACAATCACACAATCACACAATCACACAATCACACAGTCACACAATCACACAATCACACAATCACACAATCACACAATCACACACTCACACAATCACACAGTCACAATCACACAATCACACAATCACACAATCACACAATCACACAATCACTCAATCACACAATCACACAATCACACAATCACACAATCACAAAATCACACAATCACACAATCACACAATCACGGTCACACAATCACACATTCACACAATCACACAATCACACAATCACACAATCACACAATCACACAGTACACACAATCACAATCACACAATCACACAATCACAATCACGCAATCACACAATCACGATTACACAATCACGATCACACAATCACGATCACACAATCACGATCACACAACCACACAGTCACACAATCACACAGTCACACAATCACACAATCACAATCACGCAATCACACAATCACGATCACACAATCACGATCACACAATAACGGTCACACAATCACGATCACACAATCACGATCGCACAATCACGATCACACAATCACGATCGCACAACCACACAATCATACAATCACACAATCACACAATCACACAATCACACAATCACACAATCACACAATCACACAATCACAATCACACAATCACACAATCACACAAGCACACAAGCACACAATCACACAATCACACTACCACACAACCACACAATCACACAAGCACACAATCACACAATCACACAATCACAATTACACAATCACACAATCACACAATCACACAATCACACAATCACACAATCACACAATCACACAATCACACAATCACACAATCACAATCACACAAGCACAATCACACAATCGCGGTCACACAATCACAGTCACACAGTAACGGTCACACAATCACACATTCACACAATCCCACAATCACAATCACACAATCACAATCACACAATCACACAGTCACACAATCACACAGTCACAATCACGCAATCGCACAATCACGATCACACAATCACGATAACACAATCACGATCACACAATCACGATCGCACAACCACTCAATCACACAATCACGCAATCACACAATTACACAATCACACAATCACACAATCACACAGTTATACAATCACAATAGCACACCATCACTCAATCACACAATCACACACTCACACAATCACACAATCACACAATCACACAACCACACAACCACGCAATCACACAAGCACACAATCACTCAATCACACAATCACACGATCAAACAATCACACAATCACACAATCACACAATCACACAATCACACAATCACACAATCACACAATCACACAGTACACAAAATCACAATCACACAATCACACAATCACAATTACACAATCACACAATCACACAATCACAATTCCACAATCACACAATCACACAATCACACAGTACACACAATCACAATCACACAATCACACAATCAAAATTACACAATCACACAATCACACAATCAAAATTACACAATCACACAATCACACAATCACACAATCACACAATCACACAATCACACAATCACACAGTCACACAATCACACAATCACACAATCACACAATCGCACAATCACACAATCACACAATCACACAATCACACAATCACACAATCACACAATCACACAAGCACACAATCACACAATCACACAATCACACAATCACACAACCACACAATCACAAGTACACACAATCACAATCACACAATCACACAATCACAATTACACAATCACACAATCACACAATCACAATTACACAATTACAAAATCACACAATCACACAGTCACACAATCACACAATCACACAGTCACACAATCACACAATCACACAATCACACAATCACACAATCACGTAATCACACAATCACACAATCACACAATCACAATTACACAATCACACAATCACACAGTCACAGAATCGCACAATCACACAATCACACAATCACAAAATCACACAATCACACAATCACACAATCACACAATCACACAATCACACAAGCACACAATCACACAATCACACAATCACTCAATCACACAATCACACAATCACACAATCACACAATCACACAATCACACAATCACACAATCACACAATCACACAGTACACACAATCACAATCACACAATCACACAATCACAATTACACAATCACACAATCACACAATCACAATTACACAATCACACAATCACACAATCACACAGTACACACAATCACAATCACACAATCACACAATCAAAATTACACAATCACACAATCACACAATCAAAATTACACAATCGCACAATCACACAATCACAATTACACAATCACACAATCACACAGTCACACAATCGCACAATCACACAATCACACAATCACACAATCACACAATCACACAATCACACAATCACACAATCACACAATCACACAATCACACAAGCACACAATCACTCAATCACACAATCACACAATCACACAATCACACAATCACACAATCACACAGTACACACAATCACAATCACACAATCACACAATCACAATTACACAATCACACAATCACACAATCACACAATCACACAATCACACAATCACACAATCACACAATCACACAATCACACAGTCACACAATCACACAATCACACAATCACACAGTCACACAATCACACAATCACGCAATCACGCAATCACACAATCACACAATCACACAACCACACAACCACACAATCACACAAGCACACAATCACACAATCACACAATCACAATTACACAATCACACAATCACACAATCACACAATCACACAATCACGGTCACACAGTCACACAATCACACAGTCACAATCACGCAATCGCACAATCACGATCACACAATCACGATCACACAATCACACAATCACACAATCACACAATCACACAATCACACAATCACAGAATCACACAATCACACAATCACACAATCACACAATCACAATCAACAAGCACAATCACACAATCGCGGTCACACAATCACGGTCACACAGTAACGGTCACACAATCACACATTCACACAATCCCACAATCACAATCACACAATCACAATCACACAGTCACAATCACGCAATCGCACAATCACGATCACACAATCACGATAACACAATCACGATCACACAATCACGATCGCACAACCACTCAATCACACAATCACGCAATCACACAATTACACAATCACACAATCACACAATCACGAAATCACACAATCACACAATCACACAATCACACAATCACACAATCACACAATCACACAATCACACAATCACACAATCACACAATCACACAATCACGAAATCACACAATCACACAATCACACAATCACACAATCACACAATCACACAATCACACAATCACACAATCACACAATCACACAATCACACAATCACACAATCACACAATCACAATCACACAAGCACAATCACACAATCGCGGTCACACAATCACGGTCACACGGTAACGGTCACACAATCACACATTCACACAATCCCACAATCACAATCACACAATCACAATCACACAATCACACAGACACAATCACGCAATCGCACAATCAAGATCACACAATCACGATAACACAATCACGATCACACAATCACGATCGCACAACCACTCAATCACACAATCACGCAATCACACAATTACACAATCACACAATCACACAATCACACAATCACAAAATCACACAATCACACAATCACACAATCACACAATCACACAATCAAACAATCACACAATCACACAATCACGGCCACACAATCACACATTCACACAATCACACAATCACACAATCACACAATCACACAATCACACAATCACACAATCACACAATCACACAATCACGCAATCACAATTACACAATCACACAATCACACAATCACGCAATCACAAAATCACACAAACACACAACCACACAACCGGACAATCACACAAGCACACAATCACACAATCACACAATCACAATTACACAATCACACAATCACACAATCACACAATCACACAATCACACCATCACACAATCACACAATCACACAATCACACAATCACACAATCACACAATCACACAATCACACAATCACACAATCACACAATCACACAATCACACAATCACACAATCACACAATCACACAATCACACAATCACACAATCACACAATCACACAATCACACAATCACAATCACACAATCACAATCACACAATCACAATCACACAATCACAATCACACAATCACAATCACACAATCACAATCACACAATCACAATCACACAATCACAATCACACAATCACAATCACACAATCACAATCACACAATCACAATCACACAATCACAATCACACAATCACAATCACACAATCACAATCATACAATCACAATCACACAATCACAATCACACAATCACAATCACACAATCACAATCACACAATCACAATCACACAATCACAATCACACAATCACAATCACACAATCACAATCACACAATCACAATCACACAATCACAATCACAAAGTCACAATCACACAGTCACAATCACACAATCACAATCACACAATCACAATCACACAATCACAATCACACAATCACAATCACACAATCACACAGTCCCACAGTCACACAGTCACACAATCACACAATCACACAATCACACAATCACACAATCACACAATCACACAATCACGGTCACACAATCACACAATCACACAGTAACACAATCACAAAATCACAAAATCACGCAATCACACAATCACACAATCACACAATCACACAATCACACAATCACACAATCACACAATCACACAATCACACAATCACACAATCACACAATCACAAAATCACACAATCACACAATCACACAATCACACAATCACACAGTCACACAATCACACAATCACACAATCACACAATCACACAATCACGTAATCACACAATCACACAATCACACAATCACAAACACACAATCACACAATCACACAGTCACACAATCGCACAATCACACAATCACACAATCACACAATCACGCAATCACACAATCACACAATCACACAATCACACAAGCACACAGTCACTCAATCACACAATCACACAATCACACAATCACACAATCACACAATCACACAATCACACAATCACACAATCACACAGTACACACAATCACAATCACACAATCACACAATCACAATTACACAATCACACAATCACACAATCACACAATCACACAATCACACAATCACACAATCACACAATCACACAGTCACACAATCGCACAATCACACAATCACACAATCACACAATCACGCAATCACACAATCACACAATCGCACAATCACACAATCACACAATCACACAATCACGGCCACACAATCACACATTCACACAATCACACAATCACACAATCACACACTCACACAATCACACAGTCACAATCACACAATCACACAATCACACAATCACACAATCACTCAATCACACAATCACACAATCACACAATCACAAAATCACACAATCACACAATCACACAATCACACAATCACGGTCACACAATCACACATTCACACAATCACACAATCACACAATCACTCAATCACACAATCACACAATCACACAATCACACAATCAAACAATCACACAATCAAACAATCACACAATCACACAATCTCACAATCACACAATCACACAACCACACAATCACACAACCACACAATCACACAATCACACAATCACACAATCACACAATCACACAATCACACAATCACACAATCACACAATCACACAATCACACAATCACACAAGCACACAGTCACACAATCACACAATCACACAATCACACAATCACACAATCACACAATCACACAATCACACAATCACACAGTACACACAATCACAATCACACAATCACACAATCACAATTGCACAATCACACAATCACACAATCACACAATCACAATTACACAATCACACAATCACACAATCACACAGTACACACAATCACAATCACACAATCACACAATCAAAATTACACAATCACACAATCACACAATCAAAATTACACAATCACACAATCACACAATCACACAATCACACAATCACACAATCACACAATCACACAATCACACAGTCACACAATCACACAATCACACAATCACACAATCACACAATCACGTAATCACACAATCACACAATCACACAATCACAATTACACAATCACACAATCACACAGTCACACAATCGCACAATCACACAATCACACAATCACACAATCACACAATCACACAATCACACAATCACACAAGCACACAATCACTCAATCACACAATCACACAATCACACAATCACACAGTCACACAATCACACAATCACACAATCACACAGTACACACAATCACAAACACACAATCACACAATCACAATTACACAATCACACAATCACACAATCACACAATCACACAATCACACAATCACACAATCACACAGTCACACAATCACACAATCACACAATCACACAATCACACAGTCACACAATCACACAATCACGCAATCACACAATCACACAATCACACAATCACACAAACACACAGTCACACAATCACACAATCACACAATCACACAGTCACACAATCACACAATCACGCAATCACACAATCACACAATCACACAACCACACAACCACACAATCACACAAGCACACAATCACACAATCACACAATCACAATTACACAATCACACAATCACACAATCACACAATCACACAATCACACAATCACACAATCACACAATCACACAATCACACAATCACACAATCACACAATCACACAATCACGGTCACACAGTCACACAATCACACAGTCACAATCACGCAATCGCGCAATCACGATCACACAATCACGATAACACAATCACGATCACACAATCACACAATCACACAATCACACAATCACACAATCACACAATCACACAATCACACAATCACACAATCACACAATCACACAATCACACAATCACACAATCACAATTACACAATCACACAATCACACAATCACACAATCACACAATTATACAATCACACAAGCACACCATCACTCAATCACACAATCACACACTCACACAATCACACAATCACACAATCACACAACCACACAACCACGCAATCACACAAGCACACAGTCACTCAAACACACAATCACACACTCACACAATCACACAATCACACAATCACACAATCACACAATCACACAATCACACAAGCACAATCACACAATCGCGGTCACACAATCACGGTCACACAGTAACGGTCACACAATCACACATTCACACAATCCCACAATCACAATCACACAATCACAATCACACAATCACACAGTCACACAATCACACAGTCACAATCACGCAATCGCACAATCACGATCACACAATCACGATAACACAATCATGATCACACAATCACGATCGCACAACCACTCAATCACACAATCACGCAATCACACAATTACACAATCACACAATCACACAATCACACAGTTATACAATCACACTTGCACACCATCACTCAATCACACAATCACACAATCACACAATCACACAATCACACAATCACACAATCACTCAATCACACAATCACACAATCACACAATCACACAATCACAAAATCACACAATCACACAATCACACAATCACACAATCACGGTCACACAATCACACTCTCACACAATCACACAATCACACAATCACTCAATCACACAATCACACAATCACACAATCACACAATCAAACAATCACACAATCACACAATCACACAATCACACAATCTCACAATCACACAATCACACAACCACACAATCACACAACCACACAATCACACAATCACACAATCACACAATCACACAATCACACAATCACACAATCACACAATCACACAATCACAATCACACAATCACACAATCTCACAATCACACAATCACACAACCACACAATCACACAACCACACAATCACACAATCACACAATCACACAATCACACAATCACACAATCACACAATCACACAATCACAATCACACAATCACAATCACACAATCACAATCACACAATCACAATCACACAATCACAATCACACAATCACAATTACACAATCACACAATCACACAATCACACAATCACACAGTACACACAATCACAATCACACAATCACACAATCAAAATTACACAATCACACAATCACACAATCAAAATTACACAATCACACAATCACACAATCACACAATCACACAATCACACAGTCACACAATCACACAATCACACAATCACACAATCACGTAATCACACAATCACACAATCACACAATCACACAATCACACAGTTACACAATCGCACAATCACACAATCACACAATCACACAATCACACAATCACACAATCACACAATCACACAATCACACAATCACACAATCACACAATCACACAATCACACAATCACACAAGCACACAATCACTCAATCACACAATCACACGATCACACAATCACACACTCACACAATCACACAATCACACAATCACACAACCACACAACCACGCAATCACACAAGCACACAGTCACTCAAACACACAATCACACACTCACACAATCACACAATCACATAAATCACACAAGCACACAATCACTCAATCGCACAATCACACAATCACACAATCACACAATCACACAGTACACACAATCACAATCACACAATCACACAATCACACAATCACAATTACACAATCACACAATCACAATCACACAATCAAAATTACACAATCACACAATCACACAATCAAAATTACACAATCACACAATCACACAATCACACAATCACACAATCACACAATCACACAATCACACAATCACTCAATCACACAATCACACAATCACACAATCACACAATCACAAAATCACACAATCACACAATCACACAATCACACAATCACGGTCACACAATCACACTCTCACACAATCACACAATCACACAATCACTCAATCACACAATCACACAATCACACAATCACACAATCACAATTACACAATCACACAATCACACAGTCACACAATCGCACAATCACACAATCACACAATCACACAATCGCACAATCACACAATCACACAATCACACAATCACACAATCACACAATCACACAAGCACACAATCACTCAATCACACAATCACACAATCACACAATCACACAATCACCCAATCACACAATCACACAGTACACACAATCACAATCACACAATCACACAATCACAATTACACAATCACACAATCACACAATCACACAATCACACAATCACACAGTCACACAATCACACAATCACACAATCACACAGTCACACAATCACACAATCACACAATCACGCAATCACACAATCACACAATCACACAACCACACAACCACACAGTCACACAAGCACACAATCACACAATCACACAATCACAATTACACAATCACACAATCACACAATCACACAATCACACAATCACACACTCACACAATCACACAATCACGGTCACACAGTCACACAATCACACAGTCACAATCACGCAATCGCACAATCACGATCACACAATCACACAATCACACAATCACGGTCACACAGTCACACAATCACACAGTCACAATCACGCAATCGCACAATCACGATCACACAATCACGATAACACAATCACGATCACACAATCACGATCGCACAACCACACAATCACACAATCACACAATCACAATTACACAATCACACAATCACGATCACACAATCACGATCACACAGTCACAATCACACAATCACACAATCACACAGTCACACAATCACACAATCACACAATCACACAATCACACAATCACACAATCACAATCACACAAGCACAATCACACAATCGCGGTCACACAATCACGGTCACACGGTAACGGTCACACAATCACACATTCACACAATCCCACAATCACAATCACACAATCACACAGTCACAATCACGCAATCGCACAATCACGATCACACAATCACGATAACACAATCACGATCACACAATCACGATCGCACAACCACTCAATCACACAATCACGCAATCACACAATTACACAATCACACAATCACAAAATCACACAATCACAAAATCACACAATCACACAATCACACAATCACACAATCACACAATCACACAATCACACAATCAAACAATCACACAATCACACAATCACGGCCACACAATCACACATTCACACAATCACACAATCACACAATCACACAATCACACAATCACACAATCACGCAATCACAATTACACAATCACACAATCACACAATCACACAATCACGCAATCACAAAATCACACAATCACACAACCACACAACCACACAATCACACAAGCACACAATCACACAATCACACAATCACAATTACACAATCACACAATCACACAATCACACAATCACACAATCACACCATCACACAATCACACAATCACACAATCATACAATCACACAATCACACAATCACACAATCACAATCACACAATCACAATCACACAATCACAATCACACAATCACAATCACACAATCACAATCACACAATCACAATCACACAATCACAATCACACAATCACAATCACACAATCACAATCACACAATCACAATCACACAATCACAATCACACAATCACAATCACACAATCACAATCACACAATCACAATCACACAATCACAATCACACAATCACAATCACACAATCACAATCACACAGTCACAATCACACAATCACAATCACACAATCACAATCACACAATCACAATCACACAATCACAATCACACAATCACAATCACACAATCACAATCACACAATCACAATCACACAATCACACAGTCCCACAGTCACACAGTCACACAATCACACAATCACACAATCACACAATCACACAATCACGGTCACACAATCACACAGTCACACAATCACACAGTCACACAATCACAAAATCACAAAATCACACAATCACACAATCACACAATCACACAATCACACAATCACACAATCACACAATCACACAATCACACAATCACACAATCACACCATCACACAATCACACAATCACACAATCACGCAATCACACAATCACCTAATCACACAATCACACAATCACACAATCACACAATCACACAACCACACAACCACGCAATCACACAAGCACACAATCACTCAATCACACAATCACACACTCACACAATCACACAGTCACAATCACACAATCACACAATCACACAATCACACAATCACTCAATCACACAATCACACAATCACACAATCACACAATCACACAATCACAAAATCACACAATCACACAATCACACAATCACACAATCACGGTCACACAATCACACAATCACACAATCACACAATCACACAATCACACAATCACACAATCACACAATCACACAATCACACAATCACACAATCACACAATCACACAATCACACAATCACAATCACACAATCACAATCACACAATCACAATCACACAATCACAATCACACAATCACAATCACACAATCACAATCACACAATCACAATCACACAATCACACAATCACACAATCACACAATCACAAAATCACACAATCACACAATCACACAATCACACAATCACACAATCACAATCACACTATCACAATCACACAATCACAATCACACAATCACACAATCACAATCACACAATCACAATCACACAATCACAATCACACAATCACAATCACACAATCACAATCACACAATCACAATCACACAATCACAATCACACAATCACAATCACACAATCACAACCACACAATCACAATCACACAATCACAATCACACAATCACAATCACACAATCACAATCACACAATCACAATCACACAATCACAATCACACAATCACAATCACACAATCACAATCACACAATCACAATCACACAATCACAATCACACAATCACAATCACACAATCACAATCACACAATCACAATCACACAATCACAATCACACAATCACAATCACACAATCACAATCACACAATCACAATCACACAGTCACAATCACACAGTCACAATCACACAATCACAATCACACAATCACAATCACACAATCACAATCACACAATCACAATCACACAATCACAATCACACAATCACAATCACACAATCACACAGTCCCACAGTCACACAGTCACACAATCACACAATCACACAATCACACAATCACACAATCACGGTCACACAATCACACAGTCACACAATCACACAGTAACACAATCACAAAATCACACAATCACACAATCACACAATCACACAATCACACAATCACACAATCACACAATCACACAATCACACAATCACACAATCACACAATCACAAAATCACACAATCACACAATCACACAATCACACAATCACACAATCACGGTCACACAATCACACATTCACACAATCACACAATCACACAATCACTCAATCACACAATCACACAATCACACAATCACACAATCAAACAATCACACAATCACACAATCACACAATCACACAATCTCACAATCACACAATCACACAACCACACAATCACACAACCACACAATCACACAATCACACAATCACACAATCACACAATCACACAATCACACAATCACACAATCACACAATCACACAATCACACAATCACAATCACACAATCACAATCACACAATAACAATCACAGAATCACAATCACACAATCACAATCACATAATCACTATCACACAATCACAATCACACAGTCACAATCACACAATCACAATCACACAATCACAATCACACAATCACAATCACACAATCACACAGTCCCACAATCACACAGTCACACAATCACACAATCACAATCACGCAATCGCACAATCACGATTACACAATCACGATCACACAATCACGATCACACAATCACACAGTCACACAATCACACAGTCACACAATCACACAATCACAATCACGCAATCACACAATCACGATCACACAATCACGATCACACAATCACAATCACACAATCACAATCACACAATCACAATCACACAATCACAATCACACAATCACAATCACACAATCACAATCACACAATCACAATCACACAATCACAATCACACAATCACAATCACACAATCACACAATCACACAATCACACAATCACACAATCACACAATCACACAATCACACAATCACACAATCACACAATCACACAATCACACAATCACACAATCACACAATCACACAATCACAATCACACAATCACAATCACACAATCACAATCACACAATCACAATCACACAATCACAATCACACAATCACAATCACACAATCACAATCACACAATCACAATCACACAATCACAATCACACAATCACAATCACACAATCACAATCACACAATCACAATCACACAATCACAATCACACAATCACAATCACACAATCACAATCACACAATCACAATCACACAATCACAATCACACAATCACAATCACACAATCACAATCACACAATCACAATCACACAATCACAATCACACAATCACAATCACACAATCACAATCACACAGTCACAATCACACTGTCACAATCACACAATCACAATCACACAATCACAATCACACAATCACAATACACAATCACAATCACACAATCACAATCACACAATCACAATCACACAATCACACAGTCCCACAGTCACACAGTCACACAATCACACAATCACACAATCACACAATCACACAATCACGGTCACACAATCACACAGTCACACAATCACACAATCACACAATCACACAATCACACAATCTCACAATTACACAATCACACAACCACACAATCACACAACCACACAATCACACAACCACACAATCACACAATCACACAATCACACAATCACACAATCACACAATCACACAATCACACAATCACACAATCACACAATCACAATCACACAATCACAATCACACAATCACTATCACACAATCACAATCACACAGTCACAATCACACAATCACAATCACACAATCACAATCACACAATCACAATCACACAATCACACAGTCCCACAATCACACAGTCACACAATCACACAATCACAATCACGCAATCACACAATCACGATTACACAATCACGATCACACAATCACGATCACACAATCACACAGTCACACAATCACACAGTCACACAATCACACAATCACAATCACGCAATCACACAATCACGATCACACAATCACGATCACACAATAACGGTCACACAATCACGATCACACAATCACGATCGCACAATCACGATCACACAATCACGATCGCACAACCACACAATCATACAGACACACAATCACACAATCACACAATCACACAATCACACAATCACACAATCACAATCACACAATCACACAATCACACAAGCACACAAGCACACAATCAGTCAATCACACAATCACACACTCACACAATCACACAATCACAATTACACAATCACACAATCACACAGTCACACAATCGCACAATCACACAATCACACAATCACACAATCACACAATCACACAATCACACAATCACACAATCACACAATCACACAAGCACACAATCACACAATCACACAATCACACAATCACACAATCACACAATCACACAATCACACAATCACACAATCACACAATCACACAGTACACACAATCACAATCACACAATCACAATTACACAATCACACAATCACACAATCACAATCACACAATCACAATCACACAATCACAATCACACAATCACAATCACACAATCACAATCACACAATCACAATCACACAATCACAATCACACAATCACAATCACACAGTCACAATCACACAGTCACAATCACACAATCACAATCACACAATCACAATCACACAGTCACAATCACACAGTCACAATCACACAATCACAATCACACAATCACAATTACACAATCACACAATCACACAATCACACAATCACACAATCACACACTCACACAATCACACAATCACGGTCACACAGTCACACAATCACACAGTCACAATCACGCAATCGCACAATCACGATCACACAATCACACAATCACACAATCACGGTCACACAGTCACACAATCACACAGTCACAATCACGCAATCGCACAATCACGATCACACAATCACGATAACACAATCACGATCACACAATCACGATCGCACAACCACACAATCACACAATCACACAATCACAATTACACAATCACACAATCACGATCACACAATCACGATCACACAGTCACAATCACACAATCACACAATCACACAGTCACACAATCACACAATCACACAATCACACAATCACACAATCACACAATCACAATCACACAAGCACAATCACACAATCGCGGTCACACAATCACGGTCACACGGTAACGGTCACACAATCACACATTCACACAATCCCACAATCACAATCACACAATCACACAGTCACAATCACGCAATCGCACAATCACGATCACACAATCACGATAACACAATCACGATCACACAATCACGATCGCACAACCACTCAATCACACAATCACGCAATCACACAATTACACAATCACACAATCACAAAATCACACAATCACAAAATCACACAATCACACAATCACACAATCACACAATCACACAATCACACAATCACACAATCAAACAATCACACAATCACACAATCACGGCCACACAATCACACATTCACACAATCACACAATCACACAATCACACAATCACACAATCACACAATCACAATCACACAATCACAATCACACAATAACAATCACAGAATCACAATCACACAATCACAATCACATAATCACTATCACACAATCACAATCACACAGTCACAATCACACAATCACAATCACACAATCACAATCACACAATCACAATCACACAATCACACAGTCCCACAATCACACAGTCACACAATCACACAATCACAATCACGCAATCGCACAATCACGATTACACAATCACGATCACACAATCACGATCACACAATCACACAGTCACACAATCACACAGTCACACAATCACACAATCACAATCACGCAATCACACAATCACGATCACACAATCACGATCACACAATAACGGTCACACAATCACGATCACACAATCACGATCGCACAATCACGATCACACAATCACGATCACACAATAACGGTCACACAATCACGATCACACAATCACGATCGCACAATCACGATCACACAATCACGATCGCACAACCACACAATCATACAATCACACAATCACACAATCACACAATCACACAATCACACAATCACACAATCACGGTCACACAATCACACATTCACACAATCACACAATCACACAATCACACAATCACACAATCACAATCACACAATCACAATCACACAATCACAATCACACAATCACAATCACACAATCACAATCACACAATCACAATCACACAATCACAATCACACAATCACAATCACACAATCACAATCACACAATCACAATCACACAATCACAATCACACAATCACAATCACACAATCACAATCACACAATCACAATCACACAATCACAATCACACAATCACAATCACACAATCACACAATCACACAATCACACAATCACACAATCACACAATCACACAATCACACAATCACACAATCACACAATCACACAATCACACAATCACACAATCACACAATCACACAATCACAATCACACAATCACAATCACACAATCACAATCACACAATCACAATCACACAATCACAATCACACAATCACAATCACACAATCACAATCACACAATCACAATCACACAATCACAATCACACAATCACAATCACACAATCACAATCACACAATCACAATCACACAATCACACAATCACAAAATCACACAATCACACAATTACACAATCACACAATTACACAATCACACAATCACACAATCACACAATCACACAATCACACAATCACACAATCACACCATCACACAATCACACAATCACACAATCACACAATCACACAATCACACAATCACACAATCACAATCACACAATCACAATCACACAATCACAATCACACAATCACAATCACACAATCACAATCACACAATCACAATCACACAATCACAATCACACAATCACAATCACACAATCACAATCACACAATCACAATCACACAATCACAATCACACAATCACAATCACACAATCACAATCACACAATCACAATCACACAATCACAATCACACAATCACAATCACACAATCACAATCACACAATCACAATCACACAATCACAATCACACAGTCACAATCACACTGTCACAATCACACAATCACAATCACACAATCACAATCACACAATCACAATACACAATCACAATCACACAATCACAATCACACAATCACAATCACACAATCACACAGTCCCACAGTCACACAGTCACACAATCACACAATCACACAATCACACAATCACACAATCACTCAATCACACAATCACACAATCACACAATCACACAATCACACAATCACACAATCACACGGTCACACAATCACGGTCACACAATGACGGTCACACAATCACGGTCACACAACCACACAATCACACAATCACACAATCACACAGTCACACAATCACTCAATCACACAATCACACAATCACACAACCACACAATCACACAAACACACAATCACACAATAACACGGTCACACAATCACACAATCACACAATCACACAATCACACAATAACACGGTCACACAATCACACAATCACACAATCACACAATCACACAATCACACGATCACACAATCACACAATCACGCAATCACACAATCACACAATCACACTATCACACAATCACACAATCACACAATCACAATCACGCAATCACACAATCACGATCACACAATCACGATCACACAATCACGATCATACAATCACGGTCACACAAACACGGTCACACAACCACACAATCACACAATCATACAATCACACAATCACACAATCACACAATCACACAATCACACAATCACACAATCACACAATCACACAATCACACAATCACACGGTCACACAATCACGGTCACACAATGACGGTCACACAATCACGGTCACACAACCACACAATCACACAATCACACAATCACACAACCACACAATCACACAATCACACAATCACACAATCACACAATCACACAATCACACAATCACACAATCACACAATCACACAATCACACAATCACACAATCACACAATCACGCAGTCACAATCACGCAATCACACAATAACGCAATCACACAATCACACAATCACACAATCACACAATCACACAATCACACAATCACACAATCACACAGTCACACAATCACACAATCACAATCACGCAATCACACCATCACGATCACACAATCACGATTACACAATCACGATCACACAATAACGATCACACAATAACGATCACACAATCACGGTCACACAATTACGGTCACACAACCACACAATCACACAATCACACAATCTCACAATCACACAATCACACAATCACACAGTCACACAATCACGCAGTCACAATCACGCAATCACACAATCACACAATCACACAATCACACAATCACACAATCACACAATCACACAATCACACAATCACACAATCACACAATCACACAATCACACAGTCACACAATCACGCAGTCACAATCACGCAATCACACAATCACACAATCACACAATCACACAATCACACAGTCACACAATCACGCAGTCACAATCACGCAATCACACAATCACACAATCACACAATCACACAATCACACAATCACACAATCACACAATCACACAATCACACAATCACACAATCACACAATCACACAATCAGACATTCACACAATCACACAATCACTCAATCACACAATCACACAATCACACAATCACACAATCACACAATCACACAAGCACACAATCACACAAGCACACAATCCCACAAGCGCACAATCACTCAATCACACAATCACACACTCACACAATCACGGTCACACACTCACGGTCACACAAACACGGTCACGCAATCACGGTCACCCAATCACGGTCACCCAATCACGGTCACGCAATCACGGTCACACAATCACACATTCACACAATCACACAATCACACAATCACAGAATCACGACCACACAATCACGATCACACAATCACGGTCACACAATCACACAACCACAATCACACAATCTTACACAATCACACAATCACACAATCACACAATCACACAATCACACAATCACACAATGACACAATCACACAATCTCACAATCACACAATCACACAATCACACAATCACACAATCACAATCACACAATCGCAATCACGCAATCACACAATCACGATCACACAATCACACAATCACACAATCACACAATCACACAATCACAATCACACAAGCACAATCACACAATCGCGGTCACACAATCACGGTCACACGGTAACGGTCACACAATCACACATTCACACAATCCCACAATCACAATCACACAATCACAATCACACAATCACACAGTCACAATCACGCAATCGCACAATCACGATCACACAATCACGATAACACAATTACGATCACACAATCACGATCGCACAACCACTCAATCACACAATCGCGCAATCACACAATTACACAATCACACAATCACACAATCACACAATCACAAAATCACACAATCACACAATCACACAATCACACAATCACACAATCAAACAATCACACAATCACACAATCACGGCCACACAATCACACATTCACACAATCACACAATCACACAATCACACAATCACACAATCACACAATCACGCAATCACAATTACACAATCACACAATCACACAATCACGCAATCACAAAATCACACAATCACACGACCACACAACCACACAATCACACAAGCACACAATCACACAATCACACAATCACAATTACACAATCACACAATCACACAATCACACAATCACACAATCACACCATCACACAATCACACAATCACACAATCACACAATCACACAATCACACAATCACACAATCACACAATCACAATCACACAATCACAATCACACAATCACAATCACACAATCACAATCACAATCACACAATCACAATCACACAATCACAATCACACAATCACACAGTACACACAATCACAATCACACAATCACACAATCACACAAGCACACAAGCACGCAATCAGTCAATCACACAATCACACAATCACACAATCACACAATCACACAATCACACAATCAGACAAGCACACAATCACTCAATCACACAATCACACAATCACACAATCGCACAGTCACACAATCACACAATCACACAATCACACAATCACACAATCACACAATCACACAAGCACACAATCACACAATCACACAATCACACAATCACACAATCACACAATAACACAATCACACAATCACACAATCACACAATCACACAGTACACACAATCACAATCACACAATCACACAATCACAATTACACAATCACACAATCACACAATCACACAGTACACACAATCACACAATCACACAATCAAAATTTCACAATCACACAATCACACAATCAAAATTACACAATCACACAATCACACAATCACACAATCACACAATCACACAGTCACACAATCACACAATCACACAATCACACAATCACACAATCACGTAATCACACAATCACACAATCACACAATCACAATTACACAATCACACAATCACACAGTCACACAATCGCACAATCACACAATCACACAATCACACAATCACACAATCACACAATCACACAATCACACAATCACACAATCACACAATCACACAATCACACAATCACACAATCACACAAGCACACAGTCACTCAATCACACAATCACACAATCACACAATCACACAATCACACAGTCACACAGTACACACAATCACAATCACACAATCACACAATCACAATTACACAATCACACAATCACACAATCACACAATCACACAATCACACAATCACACAGTCACACAATCACACAATCACACAATCACACAGTCACACAACCACACAATCACGCAATCACACAATCACACAATCACACAACCACACAACCACACAATCACACAAGCACACAATCACACAATCACACAATCACAATTACACAATCACACAATCACACAATCACACAATCACACAATCACACAATCACACAATCACACAATCACACAATCACACAATCACACAATCACACAATCACAATCACACAAGCACAATCACACAATCGCGGTCACACAATCACGGTCACACAGTAACGGTCACACAATCACACATTCACACAATCCCACAATCACAATCACACAATCACACAGTCACAATCACGCAATCGCACAATCACGATCACACAATCACGATAACACAATCACGATCACACAATCACGATCGCACAATCACGACCGCACAACCACTCAATCACACAATCACGCAATCACACAATTACACAATCACACAATCACACAATCACACAGTTATACAATCACAATAGCACACCATCACTCAATCACACAATCACACACTCACACAATCACACAATCACACAATCACACAACCACACAACCACGCATTCACACAAAAACACAATCACTCAATCACACAATCACACAATCAAACAATCACACAATCACACAATCACGGTCACACAATCACACATTCACACAATCACACAATCACACAATCACACGAGCACACAATCACACAATCACACAAGCACACAATCACTCAATCGCACAATCACACAATCACACAATCACACAATCACACAGTACACACAATCACAATCACACAATCACACAATCACAATTACACAATCACACAATCACACAATCAAAATTACGCAATCACACAATCACACAATCACACAGTCACACAATCACACAATCACACAATCACACAATCACACAATCACACAATCACGCAATCACACAATCACACAATCACACAATCACAATTACACAATCAGACAATCACACAGTCACACAATCGCACAATCACACAATCACACAATCACACAATCACACAATCACACAATCACACAGTCACACAATCACACAATCACACAGTCACACAATCACACAATCACACAGTCACACAATCACACAATCACGCAATCACACAATCACACAATCACACAATCACACAATCACACAATCACACAATCACACATTCACACAATCACGAAATCACACAATCACACAATCACACAATCACACAAGCACACAAGCACACAATCAGTCAATCACACAATCACACAATCACACAACCACACAATCACACAATCACACAATCACACAAGCACACAATCGCTCAATCACACAATCACACAATCACACAATCGCACAATCACACAATCACACAATCACACAATCACACAATCACACAAGCACACAATCACACAATCACACAATCACACAATCACACAATCACACAATCACACAATCACACAATCACACAGTACACACAATCACAATCACACAATCACACAATCACAATTACACAATCACACAATCACACAATCACAATTACACAATCACACAATCACACAATCACACAGTACACACAATCACAATCACACAATCACACAATCAAAATTACACAATCACACAATCACACAATCAAAATTACACAATCACACAATCACACAATCACACAATCACACAATCACACAATCACACAATCACACAGTCACACAATCACACAATCACACAATCACACAATCACACAATCACACACTCACACAATCACACAGTCACAATCACACAATCACACAATCACACAATCACACAATCACACAATCACTCAATCACACAATCACACAATCACACAATCACACAATCACAAAATCACACAATCACACAATCACACAATCACGGTCACACAATCACACATTCACACAATCACACAATCACACAATCACACAATCACACAATCACACAGTACACACAATCACAATCACACAATCACACAATCACAATCACGCAATCACACAATCACGATTACACAATCACGATCACACAATCACGATCACACAATCACGATCACACAACCACACAGTCACACAATCACACAGTCACACAATCACACAATCACAATCACGCAATCACACAATCACGATCACACAATCACGATCACACAATAACGGTCACACAATCACGATCACACAATCACGATCGCACAATCACGATCACACAATCACGATCGCACAACCACACAATCATACAATCACACAATCACACAATCACACAATCACACAATCACACAATCACACAATCACAATCACACAATCACACAATCACACAAGCACACAAGCACACAATCACACAATCACACTACCACACAACCACACAATCACACAAGCACACAATCACACAATCACACAATCACAATTACACAATCACACAATCACACAATCACACAATCACACAATCACACAATCACACAATCACACAATCACACAATCACACAATCACAATCACACAAGCACAATCACACAATCGCGGTCACACAATCACAGTCACACAGTAACGGTCACACAATCACACATTCACACAATCCCACAATCACAATCACACAATCACAATCACACAATCACACAGTCACACAATCACACAGTCACAATCACGCAATCGCACAATCACGATCACACAATCACGATAACACAATCACGATCACACAATCACGATCGCACAACCACTCAATCACACAATCACGCAATCACACAATTACACAATCACACAATCACACAATCACACAGTTATACAATCACAATAGCACACCATCACTCAATCACACAATCACACACTCACACAATCACACAATCACACAATCACACAACCACACAACCACGCAATCACACAAGCACACAATCACTCAATCACACAATCACACGATCAAACAATCACACAATCACACAATCACACAATCACACAATCACACAATCACACAATCACACAATCATACAGTACACAAAATCACAATCACACAATCACACAATCACAATTACACAATCACACAATCACACAATCACAATTCCACAATCACACAATCACACAATCACACAGTACACACAATCACAATCACACAATCACACAATCAAAATTACACAATCACACAATCACACAATCAAAATTACACAATCACACAATCACACAATCACACAATCACACAATCACACAATCACACAATCACACAGTCACACAATCACACAATCACACAATCACACAATCGCACAATCACACAATCACACAATCACACAATCACACAATCACACAATCACACAATCACACAAGCACACAATCACACAATCACACAATCACACAATCACACAACCACACAATCACACAGTACACACAATCACAATCACACAATCACACAATCACAATTACACAATCACACAATCACACAATCACAATTACACAATCACAAAATCACACAATCACACAGTCACACAATCACACAATCACACAGTCACACAATCACACAATCACACAATCACACAATCACACAATCACGTAATCACACAATCACACAATCACACAATCACAATTACACAATCACACAATCACACAGTCACAGAATCGCACAATCACACAATCACACAATCACAAAATCACACAATCACACAATCACACAATCACACAATCACACAATCACACAAGCACACAATCACACAATCACACAATCACTCAATCACACAATCACACAATCACACAATCACACAATCACACAATCACACAATCACACAATCACACAATCACACAGTACACACAATCACAATCACACAATCACACAATCACAATTACACAATCACACAATCACACAATCACAATTACACAATCACACAATCACACAATCACACAATCACACAGTACACACAATCACAATCACACAATCACACAGTCACACAATCACACAATCACGCAATCACGCAATCACACAATCACACAATCACACAACCACACAACCACACAATCACACAAGCACACAATCACACAATCACACAATCACAATTACACAATCACACAATCACACAATCACACAATCACACAATCACGGTCACACAGTCACACAATCACACAGTCACAATCACGCAATCGCACAATCACGATCACACAATCACGATCACACAATCACACAATCACACAATCACACAATCACACAATCACACAATCACAGAATCACACAATCACACAATCACACAATCACACAATCACAATCAACAAGCACAATCACACAATCGCGGTCACACAATCACGGTCACACAGTAACGGTCACACAATCACACATTCACACAATCCCACAATCACAATCACACAATCACAATCACACAGTCACAATCACGCAATCGCACAATCACGATCACACAATCACGATAACACAATCACGATCACACAATCACGATCGCACAACCACTCAATCACACAATCACGCAATCACACAATTACACAATCACACAATCACACAATCACGAAATCACACAATCACACAATCACACAATCACACAATCACACAATCACACAATCACACAATCACACAATCACACAATCACACAATCACGAAATCACACAATCACACAATCACACAATCACACAATCACAATTACACAATCACACAATCACACAATCACACAATCACACAAGCACACCATCACTCAATCACACAATCACACACTCACACAATCACACAATCACACAATCACACAACCACACAACCACGCAATCACACAATCACACAATCACAAAATCACACAATCACACAATCACACAACCACACAATCACAATTACACAATCACACAATCACACAGTCACACAATCAAAATTACTTAATCACACAATCACACAATCAAAATTACACAATCACACAATCACACAATCACACAATCACACAGTCACACAATCACACAATCACACAATCACACAATCACGTAATCACACAATCACACAACCACACAATCACAATTACACAATCACACAATCACACAGTCACACAATCGCACAATCACACAATCACACAATCACACAATCACACACTCACACAATCACACAGTCACAATCACACAATCACACAATCACACAATCACACAATCACACAATCACTCAATCACACAATCACACAATCACACAATCACACAATCACAAAACCACACAATCACACAATCACACAATCACACAATCACGGTCACACAATCACACATTCACACAATCACACAATCACACAATCACACAATCACACAATCACACAGTCACACAATCACACAATCACACAGTCACACAATCACACAATCACACAATCACACAATCACACAATCACGTAATCACACAATCACACAATCACACAATCACAATTACACAATCACACAATCACACAGTCACAGAATCGCACAATCACACAATCACACAATCACAAAATCACACAATCACACAATCACACAATCACACAATCACACAATCACACAAGCACACAATCACACAATCACACAATCACTCAATCACACAATCACACAATCACACAATCACACAATCACACAATCACACAATCACACAATCACACAATCACACAGTACACACAATCACAATCACACAATCACACAATCACAATTACACAATCACACAATCACACAATCACAATTACACAATCACACAATCACACAATCACACAGTACACACAATCACAATCACACAATCACACAATCAAAATTACACAATCACACAATCACACAATCAAAATTACACAATCGCACAATCACACAATCACAATTACACAATCACACAATCACACAGTCACACAATCGCACAATCACACAATCACACAATCACACAATCACACAATCACACAATCACACAATCACACAATCACACAATCACACAATCACACAATCACACAAGCACACAATCACTCAATCACACAATCACACAATCACACAATCACACAATCACACAATCACACAATCACACAATCTCACAATCACACAGTACACACAATCACAATCACACAATCACACAATCACAATTACACAATCACACAATCACACAATCACACAATCACACAATCACACAATCACACAATCACACAATCACACAGTCACACAATCACACAATCACACAATCACACAGTCACACAATCACACAATCACGCAATCACGCAATCACACAATCACACAATCACACAACCACACAACCACACAATCACACAAGCACACAATCACACAATCACACAATCACAATTACACAATCACACAATCACACAATCACACAATCACACAATCACACAATCACGGTCACACAGTCACACAATCACACAGTCACAATCACGCAATCGCACAATCACGATCACACAATCACGATCACACAATCACACAATCACACAATCACACAATCACACAATCACACAATCACACAATCACACAATCACACAATCACAATCAACAAGCACAATCACACAATCGCGGTCACACAATCACGGTCACACAGTAACGGTCACACAATCACACATTCACACAATCCCACAATCACAATCACACAATCACAATCACACAGTCACAATCACGCAATCGCACAATCACGATCACACAATCACGATAACACAATCACGATCACACAATCACGATCGCACAACCACTCAATCACACAATCACGCAATCACACAATTACACAATCACACAATCACACAATCACGAAATCACACAATCACACAATCACACAATCACACAATCACACAATCACACAATCACACAATCACACAATCACACAATCACACAATCACACAATCACGAAATCACACAATCACACAATCACACAATCACACAATCACACAATCACACAATCACACAATCACACAATCACACAATCACACAATCACACAATCACACAATCACAATCACACAAGCACAATCACACAATCGCGGTCACACAATCACGGTCACACAATCACACATTCACACAATCCCACAATCACAATCACACAATCACAATCACACAATCACACAGACACAATCACGCAATCGCACAATCAAGATCACACAATCACGATAACACAATCACGATCACACAATCACGATCGCACAACCACTCAATCACACAATCACGCAATCACACAATTACACAATCACACAATCACACAATCACACAATCACAAAATCACACAATCACACAATCACACAATCACACAATCACACAATCAAACAATCACACAATCACACAATCACGGCCACACAATCACACATTCACACAATCACACAATCACACAATCACACAATCACACAATCACACAATCACACAATCACACAATCACACAATCACGCAATCACAATTACACAATCACACAATCACACAATCACGCAATCACAAAATCACACAAACACACAACCACACAACCGGACAATCACACAAGCACACAATCACACAATCACACAATCACACAATCACAATTACACAATCACACAATCACACAATCACACAATCACACAATCACACCATCACACAATCACACAATCACACAATCACACAATCACACAATCACACAATCACACAATCACACAATCACACAATCACACAATCACACAATCACACAATCACACAATCACACAATCACACAATCACACAATCACACAATCACACAATCACACAATCACACAATCACAATCACACAATCACAATCACACAATCACAATCACACAATCACAATCACACAATCACAATCACACAATCACAATCACACAATCACAATCACACAATCACAATCACACAATCACAATCACACAATCACAATCACACAATCACAATCACACAATCACAATCACACAATCACAATCATACAATCACAATCACACAATCACAATCACACAATCACAATCACACAATCACAATCACACAATCACAATCACACAATCACAATCACACAATCACAATCACACAATCACAATCACACAATCACAATCACACAATCACAATCACACAATCACAATCACAAAGTCACAATCACACAGTCACAATCACACAATCACAATCACACAATCACAATCACACAATCACAATCACACAATCACAATCACACAATCACACAGTCCCACAGTCACACAGTCACACAATCACACAATCACACAATCACACAATCACACAATCACACAATCACACAATCACGGTCACACAATCACACAATCACACAGTAACACAATCACAAAATCACAAAATCACGCAATCACACAATCACACAATCACACAATCACACAATCACACAATCACACAATCACACAATCACACAATCACACAATCACACAATCACACAATCACAAAATCACACAATCACACAATCACACAATCACACAATCACACAGTCACACAATCACACAATCACACAATCACACAATCACACAATCACGTAATCACACAATCACACAATCACACAATCACAAACACACAATCACACAATCACACAGTCACACAATCGCACAATCACACAATCACACAATCACACAATCACGCAATCACACAATCACACAATCACACAATCACACAAGCACACAGTCACTCAATCACACAATCACACAATCACACAATCACACAATCACACAATCACACAATCACACAATCACACAATCACACAGTACACACAATCACAATCACACAATCACACAATCACAATTACACAATCACACAATCACACAATCACACAATCACACAATCACACAATCACACAATCACACAATCACACAGTCACACAATCGCACAATCACACAATCACACAATCACACAATCACGCAATCACACAATCACACAATCGCACAATCACACAATCACACAATCACACAATCACGGCCACACAATCACACATTCACACAATCACACAATCACACAATCACACACTCACACAATCACACAGTCACAATCACACAATCACACAATCACACAATCACACAATCACTCAATCACACAATCACACAATCACACAATCACAAAATCACACAATCACACAATCACACAATCACACAATCACGGTCACACAATCACACATTCACACAATCACACAATCACACAATCACTCAATCACACAATCACACAATCACACAATCACACAATCAAACAATCACACAATCAAACAATCACACAATCACACAATCTCACAATCACACAATCACACAACCACACAATCACACAACCACACAATCACACAATCACACAATCACACAATCACACAATCACACAATCACACAATCACACAATCACACAATCACACAATCACACAATCACACAAGCACACAGTCACACAATCACACAATCACACAATCACACAATCACACAATCACACAATCACACAATCACACAATCACACAGTACACACAATCACAATCACACAATCACACAATCACAATTGCACAATCACACAATCACACAATCACACAATCACAATTACACAATCACACAATCACACAATCACACAGTACACACAATCACAATCACACAATCACACAATCAAAATTACACAATCACACAATCACACAATCAAAATTACACAATCACACAATCACACAATCACACAATCACACAATCACACAATCACACAATCACACAATCACACAGTCACACAATCACACAATCACACAATCACACAATCACACAATCACGTAATCACACAATCACACAATCACACAATCACAATTACACAATCACACAATCACACAGTCACACAATCGCACAATCACACAATCACACAATCACACAATCACACAATCACACAATCACACAATCACACAAGCACACAATCACTCAATCACACAATCACACAATCACACAATCACACAGTCACACAATCACACAATCACACAATCACACAGTACACACAATCACAAACACACAATCACACAATCACAATTACACAATCACACAATCACACAATCACACAATCACACAATCACACAATCACACAATCACACAGTCACACAATCACACAATCACACAATCACACAGTCACACAATCACACAATCACGCAATCACACAATCACACAATCACACAATCACACAAACACACAGTCACACAATCACACAATCACACAATCACACAGTCACACAATCACACAATCACGCAATCACACAATCACACAATCACACAACCACACAACCACACAATCACACAAGCACACAATCACACAATCACACAATCACAATTACACAATCACACAATCACACAATCACACAATCACACAATCACACAATCACACAATCACACAATCACACAATCACACAATCACACAATCACACAATCACACAATCACGGTCACACAGTCACACAATCACACAGTCACAATCACGCAATCGCGCAATCACGATCACACAATCACGATAACACAATCACGATCACACAATCACACAATCACACAATCACACAATCACACAATCACACAATCACACAATCACACAATCACACAATCACACAATCACACAATCACAATTACACAATCACACAATCACACAATCACACAATCACACAATTATACAATCACACAAGCACACCATCACTCAATCACACAATCACACACTCACACAATCACACAATCACACAATCACACAACCACACAACCACGCAATCACACAAGCACACAGTCACTCAAACACACAATCACACACTCACACAATCACACAATCACACAATCACACAATCACACAATCACACAATCACACAAGCACAATCACACAATCGCGGTCACACAATCACGGTCACACAGTAACGGTCACACAATCACACATTCACACAATCCCACAATCACAATCACACAATCACAATCACACAATCACACAGTCACACAATCACACAGTCACAATCACGCAATCGCACAATCACGATCACACAATCACGATAACACAATCATGATCACACAATCACGATCGCACAACCACTCAATCACACAATCACGCAATCACACAATTACACAATCACACAATCACACAATCACACAGTTATACAATCACACTTGCACACCATCACTCAATCACACAATCACACAATCACACAATCACACAATCACACAATCACACAATCACACAATCACACAATCACACAAGCACACAATCACACAATCACACAATCACTCAATCACACAATCACACAATCACACAATCACACAATCACACAATCACACAATCACACAATCACACAATCACACAGTACACACAATCACAATCACACAATCACACAATCACAATTACACAATCACACAATCACACAATCACAATTACACAATCACACAATCACACAATCACACAATCACACAGTACACACAATCACAATCACACAATCACACAGTCACACAATCACACAATCACGCAATCACGCAATCACACAATCACACAATCACACAACCACACAACCACACAATCACACAAGCACACAATCACACAATCACACAATCACAATTACACAATCACACAATCACACAATCACACAATCACACAATCACGGTCACACAGTCACACAATCACACAGTCACAATCACGCAATCGCACAATCACGATCACACAATCACGATCACACAATCACACAATCACACAATCACACAATCACACAATCACACAATCACAGAATCACACAATCACACAATCACACAATCACACAATCACAATCAACAAGCACAATCACACAATCGCGGTCACACAATCACGGTCACACAGTAACGGTCACACAATCACACATTCACACAATCCCACAATCACAATCACACAATCACAATCACACAGTCACAATCACGCAATCGCACAATCACGATCACACAATCACGATAACACAATCACGATCACACAATCACGATCGCACAACCACTCAATCACACAATCACGCAATCACACAATTACACAATCACACAATCACACAATCACGAAATCACACAATCACACAATCACACAATCACACAATCACACAATCACACAATCACACAATCACACAATCACACAATCACACAATCACGAAATCACACAATCACACAATCACACAATCACACAATCACAATTACACAATCACACAATCACACAATCACACAATCACACAAGCACACCATCACTCAATCACACAATCACACACTCACACAATCACACAATCACACAATCACACAACCACACAACCACGCAATCACACAATCACACAATCACAAAATCACACAATCACACAATCACACAACCACACAATCACAATTACACAATCACACAATCACACAGTCACACAATCAAAATTACTTAATCACACAATCACACAATCAAAATTACACAATCACACAATCACACAATCACACAATCACACAGTCACACAATCACACAATCACACAATCACACAATCACGTAATCACACAATCACACAACCACACAATCACAATTACACAATCACACAATCACACAGTCACACAATCGCACAATCACACAATCACACAATCACACAATCACACACTCACACAATCACACAGTCACAATCACACAGTCACAATCACACAATCACACAATCACACAATCACACAATCACACAATCACTCAATCACACAATCACACAATCACACAATCACACAATCACAAAACCACACAATCACACAATCACACAATCACACAATCACGGTCACACAATCACACATTCACACAATCACACAATCACACAATCACACAATCACACAATCACACAGTCACACAATCACACAATCACACAGTCACACAATCACACAATCACACAATCACACAATCACACAATCACGTAATCACACAATCACACAATCACACAATCACAATTACACAATCACACAATCACACAGTCACAGAATCGCACAATCACACAATCACACAATCACAAAATCACACAATCACACAATCACACAATCACACAATCACACAATCACACAAGCACACAATCACACAATCACACAATCACTCAATCACACAATCACACAATCACACAATCACACAATCACACAATCACACAATCACACAATCACACAATCACACAGTACACACAATCACAATCACACAATCACACAATCACAATTACACAATCACACAATCACACAATCACAATTACACAATCACACAATCACACAATCACACAGTACACACAATCACAATCACACAATCACACAATCAAAATTACACAATCACACAATCACACAATCAAAATTACACAATCGCACAATCACACAATCACAATTACACAATCACACAATCACACAGTCACACAATCGCACAATCACACAATCACACAATCACACAATCACACAATCACACAATCACACAATCACACAATCACACAATCACACAATCACACAATCACACAAGCACACAATCACTCAATCACACAATCACACAATCACACAATCACACAATCACACAATCACACAATCACACAATCTCACAATCACACAGTACACACAATCACAATCACACAATCACACAATCACAATTACACAATCACACAATCACACAATCACACAATCACACAATCACACAATCACACAATCACACAATCACACAATCACACAGTCACACAATCACACAATCACACAATCACACAGTCACACAATCACACAATCACGCAATCACGCAATCACACAATCACACAATCACACAACCACACAACCACACAATCACACAAGCACACAATCACACAATCACACAATCACAATTACACAATCACACAATCACACAATCACACAATCACACAATCACACAATCACGGTCACACAGTCACACAATCACACAGTCACAATCACGCAATCGCACAATCACGATCACACAATCACGATCACACAATCACACAATCACACAATCACACAATCACACAATCACACAATCACACAATCACACAATCACACAATCACAATCAACAAGCACAATCACACAATCGCGGTCACACAATCACGGTCACACAGTAACGGTCACACAATCACACATTCACACAATCCCACAATCACAATCACACAATCACAATCACACAGTCACAATCACGCAATCGCACAATCACGATCACACAATCACGATAACACAATCACGATCACACAATCACGATCGCACAACCACTCAATCACACAATCACGCAATCACACAATTACACAATCACACAATCACACAATCACGAAATCACACAATCACACAATCACACAATCACACAATCACACAATCACACAATCACACAATCACACAATCACACAATCACACAATCACACAATCACGAAATCACACAATCACACAATCACACAATCACACAATCACACAATCACACAATCACACAATCACACAATCACACAATCACACAATCACACAATCACACAATCACACAATCACAATCACACAAGCACAATCACACAATCGCGGTCACACAATCACGGTCACACGGTAACGGTCACACAATCACACATTCACACAATCCCACAATCACAATCACACAATCACAATCACACAATCACACAGACACAATCACGCAATCGCACAATCAAGATCACACAATCACGATAACACAATCACGATCACACAATCACGATCGCACAACCACTCAATCACACAATCACGCAATCACACAATTACACAATCACACAATCACACAATCACACAATCACAAAATCACACAATCACACAATCACACAATCACACAATCACACAATCAAACAATCACACAATCACACAATCACGGCCACACAATCACACATTCACACAATCACACAATCACACAATCACACAATCACACAATCACACAATCACACAATCACACAATCACACAATCACGCAATCACAATTACACAATCACACAATCACACAATCACGCAATCACAAAATCACACAAACACACAACCACACAACCGGACAATCACACAAGCACACAATCACACAATCACACAATCACACAATCACAATTACACAATCACACAATCACACAATCACACAATCACACAATCACACCATCACACAATCACACAATCACACAATCACACAATCACACAATCACACAATCACACAATCACACAATCACACAATCACACAATCACACAATCACACAATCACACAATCACACAATCACACAATCACACAATCACACAATCACACAATCACACAATCACAATCACACAATCACAATCACACAATCACAATCACACAATCACAATCACACAATCACAATCACACAATCACAATCACACAATCACAATCACACAATCACAATCACACAATCACAATCACACAATCACAATCACACAATCACAATCACACAATCACAATCACACAATCACAATCATACAATCACAATCACACAATCACAATCACACAATCACAATCACACAATCACAATCACACAATCACAATCACACAATCACAATCACACAATCACAATCACACAATCACAATCACACAATCACAATCACACAATCACAATCACAAAGTCACAATCACACAGTCACAATCACACAATCACAATCACACAATCACAATCACACAATCACAATCACACAATCACAATCACACAATCACACAGTCCCACAGTCACACAGTCACACAATCACACAATCACACAATCACACAATCACACAATCACACAATCACACAATCACGGTCACACAATCACACAATCACACAGTAACACAATCACAAAATCACAAAATCACGCAATCACACAATCACACAATCACACAATCACACAATCACACAATCACACAATCACACAATCACACAATCACACAATCACACAATCACGGTCACACAGTCACACAATCACACAGTCACAATCACGCAATCGCGCAATCACGATCACACAATCACGATAACACAATCACGATCACACAATCACACAATCACACAATCACACAATCACACAATCACACAATCACACAATCACACAATCACACAATCACACAATCACACAATCACACAATCACAATTACACAATCACACAATCACACAATCACACAATCACACAATTATACAATCACACAAGCACACCATCACTCAATCACACAATCACACACTCACACAATCACACAATCACACAATCACACAACCACACAACCACGCAATCACACAAGCACACAGTCACTCAAACACACAATCACACACTCACACAATCACACAATCACACAATCACACAATCACACAATCACACAATCACACAAGCACAATCACACAATCGCGGTCACACAATCACGGTCACACAGTAACGGTCACACAATCACACATTCACACAATCCCACAATCACAATCACACAATCACAATCACACAATCACACAGTCACACAATCACACAGTCACAATCACGCAATCGCACAATCACGATCACACAATCACGATAACACAATCATGATCACACAATCACGATCGCACAACCACTCAATCACACAATCACGCAATCACACAATTACACAATCACACAATCACACAATCACACAGTTATACAATCACACTTGCACACCATCACTCAATCACACAATCACACAATCACACAATCACACAATCACACAATCACACAATCACTCAATCACACAATCACACAATCACACAATCACACAATCACAAAATCACACAATCACACAATCACACAATCACACAATCACGGTCACACAATCACACTCTCACACAATCACACAATCACACAATCACTCAATCACACAATCACACAATCACACAATCACACAATCAAACAATCACACAATCACACAATCACACAATCACACAATCTCACAATCACACAATCACACAACCACACAATCACACAACCACACAATCACACAATCACACAATCACACAATCACACAATCACACAATCACACAATCACACAATCACACAATCACAATCACACAATCACACAATCTCACAATCACACAATCACACAACCACACAATCACACAACCACACAATCACACAATCACACAATCACACAATCACACAATCACACAATCACACAATCACACAATCACAATCACACAATCACAATCACACAATCACAATCACACAATCACAATCACACAATCACAATTACACAATCACACAATCACACAATCACACAATCACACAGTACACACAATCACAATCACACAATCACACAATCAAAATTACACAATCACACAATCACACAATCAAAATTACACAATCACACAATCACACAATCACACAATCACACAATCACACAGTCACACAATCACACAATCACACAATCACACAATCACGTAATCACACAATCACACAATCACACAATCACACAATCACACAGTTACACAATCGCACAATCACACAATCACACAATCACACAATCACACAATCACACAATCACACAATCACACAATCACACAATCACACAATCACACAATCACACAATCACACAATCACACAAGCACACAATCACTCAATCACACAATCACACGATCACACAATCACACACTCACACAATCACACAATCACACAATCACACAACCACACAACCACGCAATCACACAAGCACACAGTCACTCAAACACACAATCACACACTCACACAATCACACAATCACATAAATCACACAAGCACACAATCACTCAATCGCACAATCACACAATCACACAATCACACAATCACACAGTACACACAATCACAATCACACAATCACACAATCACACAATCACAATTACACAATCACACAATCACAATCACACAATCAAAATTACACAATCACACAATCACACAATCAAAATTACACAATCACACAATCACACAATCACACAATCACACAATCACACAATCACACAATCACACAATCACTCAATCACACAATCACACAATCACACAATCACACAATCACAAAATCACACAATCACACAATCACACAATCACACAATCACGGTCACACAATCACACTCTCACACAATCACACAATCACACAATCACTCAATCACACAATCACACAATCACACAATCACACAATCACAATTACACAATCACACAATCACACAGTCACACAATCGCACAATCACACAATCACACAATCACACAATCGCACAATCACACAATCACACAATCACACAATCACACAATCACACAATCACACAAGCACACAATCACTCAATCACACAATCACACAATCACACAATCACACAATCACCCAATCACACAATCACACAGTACACACAATCACAATCACACAATCACACAATCACAATTACACAATCACACAATCACACAATCACACAATCACACAATCACACAGTCACACAATCACACAATCACACAATCACACAGTCACACAATCACACAATCACACAATCACGCAATCACACAATCACACAATCACACAACCACACAACCACACAGTCACACAAGCACACAATCACACAATCACACAATCACAATTACACAATCACACAATCACACAATCACACAATCACACAATCACACACTCACACAATCACACAATCACGGTCACACAGTCACACAATCACACAGTCACAATCACGCAATCGCACAATCACGATCACACAATCACACAATCACACAATCACGGTCACACAGTCACACAATCACACAGTCACAATCACGCAATCGCACAATCACGATCACACAATCACGATAACACAATCACGATCACACAATCACGATCGCACAACCACACAATCACACAATCACACAATCACAATTACACAATCACACAATCACGATCACACAATCACGATCACACAGTCACAATCACACAATCACACAATCACACAGTCACACAATCACACAATCACACAATCACACAATCACACAATCACACAATCACAATCACACAAGCACAATCACACAATCGCGGTCACACAATCACGGTCACACGGTAACGGTCACACAATCACACATTCACACAATCCCACAATCACAATCACACAATCACACAGTCACAATCACGCAATCGCACAATCACGATCACACAATCACGATAACACAATCACGATCACACAATCACGATCGCACAACCACTCAATCACACAATCACGCAATCACACAATTACACAATCACACAATCACAAAATCACACAATCACAAAATCACACAATCACACAATCACACAATCACACAATCACACAATCACACAATCACACAATCAAACAATCACACAATCACACAATCACGGCCACACAATCACACATTCACACAATCACACAATCACACAATCACACAATCACACAATCACACAATCACGCAATCACAATTACACAATCACACAATCACACAATCACACAATCACGCAATCACAAAATCACACAATCACACAACCACACAACCACACAATCACACAAGCACACAATCACACAATCACACAATCACAATTACACAATCACACAATCACACAATCACACAATCACACAATCACACCATCACACAATCACACAATCACACAATCATACAATCACACAATCACACAATCACACAATCACAATCACACAATCACAATCACACAATCACAATCACACAATCACAATCACACAATCACAATCACACAATCACAATCACACAATCACAATCACACAATCACAATCACACAATCACAATCACACAATCACAATCACACAATCACAATCACACAATCACAATCACACAATCACAATCACACAATCACAATCACACAATCACAATCACACAATCACAATCACACAATCACAATCACACAATCACAATCACACAGTCACAATCACACAATCACAATCACACAATCACAATCACACAATCACAATCACACAATCACAATCACACAATCACAATCACACAATCACACAATCACACAATCACGCAATCACACAATCACCTAATCACACAATCACACAATCACACAATCACACAATCACACAACCACACAACCACGCAATCACACAAGCACACAATCACTCAATCACACAATCACACACTCACACAATCACACAGTCACAATCACACAATCACACAATCACACAATCACACAATCACTCAATCACACAATCACACAATCACACAATCACACAATCACACAATCACAAAATCACACAATCACACAATCACACAATCACACAATCACGGTCACACAATCACACAATCACACAATCACACAATCACACAATCACACAATCACACAATCACACAATCACACAATCACACAATCACAATCACACAATCACAATCACACAATCACAATCACACAATCACAATCACACAATCACAATCACACAATCACAATCACACAATCACAATCACACAATCACAATCACACAATCACAATCACACAATCACACAATCACACAATCACACAATCACAAAATCACACAATCACACAATCACACAATCACACAATCACACAATCACAATCACACAATCACAATCACACAATCACAATCACACAATCACACAATCACAATCACACAATCACAATCACACAATCACAATCACACAATCACAATCACACAATCACAATCACACAATCACAATCACACAATCACAATCACACAATCACAATCACACAATCACAACCACACAATCACAATCACACAATCACAATCACACAATCACAATCACACAATCACAATCACACAATCACAATCACACAATCACAATCACACAATCACAATCACACAATCACAATCACACAATCACAATCACACAATCACAATCACACAATCACAATCACACAATCACAATCACACAATCACAATCACACAATCACAATCACACAATCACAATCACACAATCACAATCACACAATCACAATCACACAATCACAATCACACAATCACAATCACACAGTCACAATCACACAGTCACAATCACACAATCACAATCACACAATCACAATCACACAATCACAATCACACAATCACAATCACACAATCACAATCACACAATCACAATCACACAATCACACAGTCCCACAGTCACACAGTCACACAATCACACAATCACACAATCACACAATCACACAATCACGGTCACACAATCACACAGTCACACAATCACACAGTAACACAATCACAAAATCACACAATCACACAATCACACAATCACACAATCACACAATCACACAATCACACAATCACACAATCACACAATCACACAATCACACAATCACAAAATCACACAATCACACAATCACACAATCACACAATCACACAATCACGGTCACACAATCACACATTCACACAATCACACAATCACACAATCACTCAATCACACAATCACACAATCACACAATCACACAATCAAACAATCACACAATCACACAATCACACAATCACACAATCTCACAATCACACAATCACACAACCACACAATCACACAACCACACAATCACACAATCACACAATCACACAATCACACAATCACACAATCACACAATCACACAATCACACAATCACACAATCACAATCACACAATCACAATCACACAATCACAATCACACAATCACAATCACACAATCACAATACACAATCACAATCACACAATCACAATCACACAATCACAATCACACAATCACACAGTCCCACAGTCACACAGTCACACAATCACACAATCACACAATCACACAATCACACAATCACGGTCACACAATCACACAGTCACACAATCACACAATCACACAATCACACAATCACACAATCTCACAATTACACAATCACACAACCACACAATCACACAACCACACAATCACACAACCACACAATCACACAATCACACAATCACACAATCACACAATCACACAATCACACAATCACACAATCACACAATCACACAATCACAATCACACAATCACAATCACACAATCACTATCACACAATCACAATCACACAGTCACAATCACACAATCACAATCACACAATCACAATCACACAATCACAATCACACAATCACACAATCACACAGTCCCACAATCACACAGTCACACAATCACACAATCACAATCACGCAATCACACAATCACGATTACACAATCACGATCACACAATCACGATCACACAATCACACAGTCACACAATCACACAGTCACACAATCACACAATCACAATCACGCAATCACACAATCACGATCACACAATCACGATCACACAATAACGGTCACACAATCACGATCACACAATCACGATCGCACAATCACGATCACACAATCACGATCGCACAACCACACAATCATACAGACACACAATCACACAATCACACAATCACACAATCACACAATCACACAATCACAATCACACAATCACACAATCACACAAGCACACAAGCACACAATCAGTCAATCACACAATCACACACTCACACAATCACACAATCACAATTACACAATCACACAATCACACAGTCACACAATCGCACAATCACACAATCACACAATCACACAATCACACAATCACACAATCACACAATCACACAATCACACAATCACACAAGCACACAATCACACAATCACACAATCACACAATCACACAATCACACAATCACACAATCACACAATCACACAATCACACAATCACACAGTACACACAATCACAATCACACAATCACAATTACACAATCACACAATCACACAATCACAATCACACAATCACAATCACACAATCACAATCACACAATCACAATCACACAATCACAATCACACAATCACAATCACACAATCACAATCACACAATCACAATCACACAGTCACAATCACACAGTCACAATCACACAATCACAATCACACAATCACAATCACACAGTCACAATCACACAGTCACAATCACACAATCACAATCACACAATCACAATTACACAATCACACAATCACACAATCACACAATCACACAATCACACACTCACACAATCACACAATCACGGTCACACAGTCACACAATCACACAGTCACAATCACGCAATCGCACAATCACGATCACACAATCACACAATCACACAATCACGGTCACACAGTCACACAATCACACAGTCACAATCACGCAATCGCACAATCACGATCACACAATCACGATAACACAATCACGATCACACAATCACGATCGCACAACCACACAATCACACAATCACACAATCACAATTACACAATCACACAATCACGATCACACAATCACGATCACACAGTCACAATCACACAATCACACAATCACACAGTCACACAATCACACAATCACACAATCACACAATCACACAATCACACAATCACAATCACACAAGCACAATCACACAATCGCGGTCACACAATCACGGTCACACGGTAACGGTCACACAATCACACATTCACACAATCCCACAATCACAATCACACAATCACACAGTCACAATCACGCAATCGCACAATCACGATCACACAATCACGATAACACAATCACGATCACACAATCACGATCGCACAACCACTCAATCACACAATCACGCAATCACACAATTACACAATCACACAATCACAAAATCACACAATCACAAAATCACACAATCACACAATCACACAATCACACAATCACACAATCACACAATCACACAATCAAACAATCACACAATCACACAATCACGGCCACACAATCACACATTCACACAATCACACAATCACACAATCACACAATCACACAATCACACAATCACAATCACACAATCACAATCACACAATAACAATCACAGAATCACAATCACACAATCACAATCACATAATCACTATCACACAATCACAATCACACAGTCACAATCACACAATCACAATCACACAATCACAATCACACAATCACAATCACACAATCACACAGTCCCACAATCACACAGTCACACAATCACACAATCACAATCACGCAATCGCACAATCACGATTACACAATCACGATCACACAATCACGATCACACAATCACACAGTCACACAATCACACAGTCACACAATCACACAATCACAATCACGCAATCACACAATCACGATCACACAATCACGATCACACAATAACGGTCACACAATCACGATCACACAATCACGATCGCACAATCACGATCACACAATCACGATCACACAATAACGGTCACACAATCACGATCACACAATCACGATCGCACAATCACGATCACACAATCACGATCGCACAACCACACAATCATACAATCACACAATCACACAATCACACAATCACACAATCACACAATCACACAATCACGGTCACACAATCACACATTCACACAATCACACAATCACACAATCACACAATCACACAATCACAATCACACAATCACAATCACACAATCACAATCACACAATCACAATCACACAATCACAATCACACAATCACAATCACACAATCACAATCACACAATCACAATCACACAATCACAATCACACAATCACAATCACACAATCACAATCACACAATCACAATCACACAATCACAATCACACAATCACAATCACACAATCACAATCACACAATCACAATCACACAATCACAATCACACAATCACAATCACACAATCACACAATCACACAATCACACAATCACACAATCACACAATCACACAATCACACAATCACACAATCACACAATCACACAATCACACAATCACACAATCACACAATCACACAATCACAATCACACAATCACAATCACACAATCACAATCACACAATCACAATCACACAATCACAATCACACAATCACAATCACACAATCACAATCACACAATCACAATCACACAATCACAATCACACAATCACAATCACACAATCACAATCACACAATCACACAATCACAAAATCACACAATCACACAATTACACAATCACACAATTACACAATCACACAATCACACAATCACACAATCACACAATCACACAATCACACAATCACACCATCACACAATCACACAATCACACAATCACACAATCACACAATCACACAATCACACAATCACAATCACACAATCACAATCACACAATCACAATCACACAATCACAATCACACAATCACAATCACACAATCACAATCACACAATCACAATCACACAATCACAATCACACAATCACAATCACACAATCACAATCACACAATCACAATCACACAATCACAATCACACAATCACAATCACACAATCACAATCACACAATCACAATCACACAATCACAATCACACAATCACAATCACACAATCACAATCACACAATCACAATCACACAGTCACAATCACACTGTCACAATCACACAATCACAATCACACAATCACAATCACACAATCACAATACACAATCACAATCACACAATCACAATCACACAATCACAATTACACAATCACACAGTCCCACAGTCACACAGTCACACAATCACACAATCACACAATCACACAATCACACAATCACGGTCACACAATCACACAGTCACACAATCACACAATCACACAATCACACAATCACACAATCTCACAATTACACAATCACACAACCACACAATCACACAACCACACAATCACACAACCACACAATCACACAATCACACAATCACACAATCACACAATCACACAATCACACAATCACACAATCACACAATCACACAATCACAATCACACAATCACAATCACACAATCACTATCACACAATCACAATCACACAGTCACAATCACACAATCACAATCACACAATCACAATCACACAATCACAATCACACAATCACACAGTCCCACAATCACACAGTCACACAATCACACAATCACAATCACGCAATCACACAATCACGATTACACAATCACGATCACACAATCACGATCACACAATCACACAGTCACACAATCACACAGTCACACAATCACACAATCACAATCACGCAATCACACAATCACGATCACACAATCACGATCACACAATAACGGTCACACAATCACGATCACACAATCACGATCGCACAATCACGATCACACAATCACGATCGCACAACCACACAATCATACAGACACACAATCACACAATCACACAATCACACAATCACACAATCACACAATCACAATCACACAATCACACAATCACACAAGCACACAAGCACACAATCAGTCAATCACACAATCACACACTCACACAATCACACAATCACAATTACACAATCACACAATCACACAGTCACACAATCGCACAATCACACAATCACACAATCACACAATCACACAATCACACAATCACACAATCACACAATCACACAATCACACAAGCACACAATCACACAATCACACAATCACACAATCACACAATCACACAATCACACAATCACACAATCACACAATCACACAATCACACAGTACACACAATCACAATCACACAATCACAATTACACAATCACACAATCACACAATCACAATCACACAATCACAATCACACAATCACAATCACACAATCACAATCACACAATCACAATCACACAATCACAATCACACAATCACAATCACACAATCACAATCACACAGTCACAATCACACAGTCACAATCACACAATCACAATCACACAATCACAATCACACAGTCACAATCACACAGTCACAATCACACAATCACAATCACACAATCACAATTACACAATCACACAATCACACAATCACACAATCACACAATCACACACTCACACAATCACACAATCACGGTCACACAGTCACACAATCACACAGTCACAATCACGCAATCGCACAATCACGATCACACAATCACACAATCACACAATCACGGTCACACAGTCACACAATCACACAGTCACAATCACGCAATCGCACAATCACGATCACACAATCACGATAACACAATCACGATCACACAATCACGATCGCACAACCACACAATCACACAATCACACAATCACAATTACACAATCACACAATCACGATCACACAATCACGATCACACAGTCACAATCACACAATCACACAATCACACAGTCACACAATCACACAATCACACAATCACACAATCACACAATCACACAATCACAATCACACAAGCACAATCACACAATCGCGGTCACACAATCACGGTCACACGGTAACGGTCACACAATCACACATTCACACAATCCCACAATCACAATCACACAATCACACAGTCACAATCACGCAATCGCACAATCACGATCACACAATCACGATAACACAATCACGATCACACAATCACGATCGCACAACCACTCAATCACACAATCACGCAATCACACAATTACACAATCACACAATCACAAAATCACACAATCACAAAATCACACAATCACGGCCACACAATCACACATTCACACAATCACACAATCACACAATCACACAATCACACAATCACACAATCACACAATCACGCAATCACAATTACACAATCACACAATCACACAATCACACAATCACGCAATCACAAAATCACACAATCACACAACCACACAACCACACAATCACACAAGCACACAATCACACAATCACACAATCACAATTACACAATCACACAATCACACAATCACACAATCACACAATCACACCATCACACAATCACACAATCACACAATCATACAATCACACAATCACACAATCACACAATCACAATCACACAATCACAATCACACAATCACAATCACACAATCACAATCACACAATCACAATCACACAATCACAATCACACAATCACAATCACACAATCACAATCACACAATCACAATCACACAATCACAATCACACAATCACAATCACACAATCACAATCACACAATCACAATCACACAATCACAATCACACAATCACAATCACACAATCACAATCACACAATCACAATCACACAGTCACAATCACACAATCACAATCACACAATCACAATCACACAATCACAATCACACAATCACAATCACACAATCACAATCACACAATCACAATCACACAATCACACAGTCCCACAGTCACACAGTCACACAATCACACAATCACACAATCACACAATCACACAATCACGGTCACACAATCACACAGTCACACAATCACACAGTCACACAATCACAAAATCACAAAATCACACAATCACACAATCACACAATCACACAATCACACAATCACACAATCACACAATCACACAATCACACAATCACACAATCACACCATCACACAATCACACAATCACACAATCACGCAATCACACAATCACCTAATCACACAATCACACAATCACACAATCACACAATCACACAACCACACAACCACGCAATCACACAAGCACACAATCACTCAATCACACAATCACACACTCACACAATCACACAGTCACAATCACACAATCACACAATCACACAATCACACAATCACTCAATCACACAATCACACAATCACACAATCACACAATCACACAATCACAAAATCTCACAATCACACAATCACACAATCACACAATCACGGTCACACAATCACACAATCACACAATCACACAATCACACAATCACACAATCACACAATCACACAATCACACAATCACACAATCACACAATCACACAATCACACAATCACAATCACACAATCACAATCACACAATCACAATCACACAATCACAATCACACAATCACAATCACACAATCACAATCACACAATCACAATCACACAATCACAATCACACAATCACAATCACACAATCACAATCACACAATCACACAATCACACAATCACACAATCACAAAATCACACAATCACACAATCACACAATCACACAATCACACAATCACAATCACACAATCACAATCACACAATCACAATCACACAATCACACAATCACAATCACACAATCACAATCACACAATCACAATCACACAATCACAATCACACAATCACAATCACACAATCACAATCACACAATCACAATCACACAATCACAATCACACAATCACAATCACACAATCACAATCACACAATCACAACCACACAATCACAATCACACAATCACAATCACACAATCACAATCACACAATCACAATCACACAATCACAATCACACAATCACAATCACACAATCACAATCACACAATCACAATCACACAATCACAATCACACAATCACAATCACACAATCACAATCACACAATCACAATCACACAATCACAATCACACAATCACAATCACACAATCACAATCACACAATCACAATCACACAATCACAATCACACAGTCACAATCACACAGTCACAATCACACAATCACAATCACACAATCACAATCACACAATCACAATCACACAATCACAATCACACAATCACAATCACACAATCACAATCACACAATCACAATCACACAATCACAATCACACAATCACACAGTCCCACAGTCACACAGTCGCACAATCACACAATCACACAATCACACAATCACACAATCACGGTCACACAATCACACAGTCACACAATCACACAGTAACACAATCACAAAATCACACAATCACACAATCACACAATCACACAATCACACAATCACACAATCACACAATCACACAATCACACAATCACACAATCACACAATCACAAAATCACACAATCACACAATCACACAATCACACAATCACGGTCACACAATCACACATTCACACAATCACACAATCACACAATCACTCAATCACACAATCACACAATCACACAATCACACAATCAAACAATCACACAATCACACAATCACACAATCACACAATCTCACAATCACACAATCACACAACCACACAATCACACAACCACACAATCACACAATCACACAATCACACAATCACACAATCACACAATCACACAATCACACAATCACACAATCACACAATCACACAATCACAATCACACAATCACAATCACACAATAACAATCACAGAATCACAATCACACAATCACAATCACATAATCACTATCACACAATCACAATCACACAGTCACAATCACACAATCACAATCACACAATCACAATCACACAATCACAATCACACAATCACACAGTCCCACAATCACACAGTCACACAATCACACAATCACAATCACGCAATCGCACAATCACGATTACACAATCACGATCACACAATCACGATCACACAATCACACAGTCACACAATCACACAGTCACACAATCACACAATCACAATCACGCAATCACACAATCACGATCACACAATCACGATCACACAATAACGGTCACACAATCACGATCACACAATCACGATCGCACAATCACGATCACACAATCACGATCGCACAACCACACAATCATACAATCACACAATCACACAATCACACAATCACACAATCACACAATCACACAATCACGGTCACACAATCACACATTCACACAATCACACAATCACACAATCACACAATCACACAATCACAATCACACAATCACAATCACACAATCACAATCACACAATCACAATCACACAATCACAATCACACAATCACAATCACACAATCACAATCACACAATCACAATCACACAATCACAATCACACAATCACAATCACACAATCACAATCACACAATCACAATCACACAATCACAATCACACAATCACAATCACACAATCACACAATCACACAATCACACAATCACACAATCACACAATCACACAATCACACAATCACACAATCACACAATCACACAATCACACAATCACACAATCACACAATCACAATCACACAATCACAATCACACAATCACAATCACACAATCACAATCACACAATCACAATCACACAATCACAATCACACAATCACAATCACACAATCACAATCACACAATCACAATCACACAATCACAATCACACAATCACAATCACACAATCACACAATCACAAAATCACACAATCACACAATTACACAATCACACAATTACACAATCACACAATCACACAATCACACAATCACACAATCACACAATCACACAATCACACCATCACACAATCACACAATCACACAATCACACAATCACACAATCACACAATCACACAATCACACAATCACACAATCACAATCACACAATCACAATCACACAATCACAATCACACAATCACAATCACACAATCACAATCACACAATCACAATCACACAATCACAATCACACAATCACAATCACACAATCACAATCACACAATCACAATCACACAATCACAATCACACAATCACAATCACACAATCACAATCACACAATCACAATCACACAATCACAATCACACAATCACAATCACACAGTCACAATCACACTGTCACAATCACACAATCACAATCACACAATCACAATCACACAATCACAATACACAATCACAATCACACAATCACAATCACACAATCACAATCACACAATCACACAGTCCCACAGTCACACAGTCACACAATCACACAATCACACAATCACACAATCACACAATCACGGTCACACAATCACACAGTCACACAATCACACAATCACACAATCACACAATCACACAATCTCACAATTACACAATCACACAACCACACAATCACACAACCACACAATCACACAACCACACAATCACACAATCACACAATCACACAATCACACAATCACACAATCACACAATCACACAATCACACAATCACACAATCACAATCACACAATCACAATCACACAATCACTATCACACAATCACAATCACACAGTCACAATCACACAATCACAATCACACAATCACAATCACACAATCACAATCACACAATCACACAGTCCCACAATCACACAGTCACACAATCACACAATCACAATCACGCAATCACACAATCACGATTACACAATCACGATCACACAATCACGATCACACAATCACACAGTCACACAATCACACAGTCACACAATCACACAATCACAATCACGCAATCACACAATCACGATCACACAATCACGATCACACAATAACGGTCACACAATCACGATCACACAATCACGATCGCACAATCACGATCACACAATCACGATCGCACAACCACACAATCATACAGACACACAATCACACAATCACACAATCACACAATCACACAATCACACAATCACAATCACACAATCACACAATCACACAAGCACACAAGCACACAATCAGTCAATCACACAATCACACACTCACACAATCACACAATCACAATTACACAATCACACAATCACACAGTCACACAATCGCACAATCACACAATCACACAATCACACAATCACACAATCACACAATCACACAATCACACAATCACACAATCACACAAGCACACAATCACACAATCACACAATCACACAATCACACAATCACACAATCACACAATCACACAATCACACAATCACACAATCACACAGTACACACAATCACAATCACACAATCACAATTACACAATCACACAATCACACAATCACAATCACACAATCACAATCACACAATCACAATCACACAATCACAATCACACAATCACAATCACACAATCCCAATCACACAATCACAATCACACAATCACAATCACACAATCACAATCACACAGTCACAATCACACAGTCACAATCACACAATCACAATCACACAATCACAATCACACAGTCACAATCACACAGTCACAATCACACAATCACAATCACACAATCACAATCACACAATCACAATCACACAATCACAATCACACAATCACAATCACACAAACACAATCACACAATCACACAGTCCCACAGTCACACAGTCACACAATCACACAATCACACAATCACACAATCACGGTCACACAATCACACAGTCACACAATCACACAGTAACACAATCACAAAATCACACAATCACACAATCACACAATCACACAATCACACAATCACACAATCACACAATCACACAATCACACAATCACACAATCACACAATCACACAATCACACAATCACACAATCACACAATCACACAATCACACAATCACACAATCACACAATCACAAAATCACACAATCACACAATCACACAATCACACAATCACAATTACACAATCACACAATCACACAGTCACACAATCGCACAATCACACAATCACACAATCACACAATCACACAATCACACAATCACACAATCACACAATCACACAATCACACAATCACACAATCACACAAGCACACAATCACTCAATCACACAATCACACAATCACACAGTACACACAATCACAATCACACAATCACACAATCACAATTACACAATCACACAATCACACAATCACACAATCACACAATCACACCATCACACAATCACACAATCACACAATCACACAATCACACAATCACACAATCACAATCACACAATCACAATCACACAATCACAATCACACAATCACAATCACACAGTCACAATCACACTGTCACAATCACACAATCACAATCACACAATCACAATCACACAATCACAATCACACAATCACAATCACACAATCACAATCACACAATCACAATCACACAATCACAATCACACAATCACACAGTCCCACAGTCACACAGTCACACAATCACACAATCACACAATCACACAATCACACAATCACGGTCACACAATCACACAGTCACACAATCACACAATCACACAATCACACAATCACACAATCACACAATCACACAATCACACAGTCACACAATCACACAATCACACAATCACACAATCACACAATCACAATCACACAATCACAATCACACAATCACAATCACACAATCACAATCACACAATCACAATCACACAATCACAATCACACAATCACAATCACACAATCACAATCACACAATCACAATCATACAATCACAATCACACAATCACAATCACACAATCACAATCACACAATCACAATCACACAATCACAATCACACAATCACAATCACACAATCACAATCACACAATCACAATCACACAATCACAATCACACAGTCACAATCACACTGTCACAATCACACAATCACAATCACACAATCACAATCACACAATCACAATCACACAATCACAATCACACAATCACAATCACACAATCACAATCACACAATCACAATCACACAATCACAATCACACAATCACACAGTCCCACAGTCACACAGTCCCACAGTCACACAGTCACACAATCACACAATCACACAATCACGGTCACACAATCACACAGTCACACAATCACACAGTCACACAATCACACAATCACACAATCTCACAATTACGCAATCACACAACCACACAATCACACAACCACACAATCACACAACCACACAATCACACAATCACACAATCACACAATCACGGTCACACAGTCACACAATCACACAGTCACAATCACGCAATCGCACAATCACGATCACACAATCACGATAACACAATCACGATCACACAATCACGATCGCACAACCACACAATCACACAATCACACAATCACACAATCACACAATCACACAATCACACAATCACACAATCACACAATCACACAATCACACAATCACACAATCACACATTCACACAATCACGAAATCACACAATCACACAATCACACAATCACACAAGCACACAAGCACACAATCAGTCAATCACACAATCACACAATCACACAACCACACAATCACACAATCACACAATCACACAATCACACAATCACACAATCACACATTCACACAATCACGAAATCACACAATCACACAATCACACAATCGCACAATCACACAATCACACAATCACACAATCACACAATCACACAAGCACACAATCACACAATCACACAATCACACAATCACAATTACACAATCACACAATCACTCAATCACACAGTACACACAATCACAATCACACAATCACACAATCAAAATTACACAATCACACAATCACACAATCAAAATTACACAATCACACAATCACACAATCACACAATCACACAATCACACAATCACACAATCACACAATCACACAATCACACAATCACACAATCACACAATCACGCAATCACAATTACACAATCACACAATCACACAATCACGCAATCACAAAATCACACAAACACACAACCACACAATCACACAATCACACAATCACACAATCACAATCACACAATCACAATCACACAATCACAATCACACAATCACAATCACACAATCACAATCACACAATCACAATCACACAATCACAATCACACAATCACAATCACACAATCACAATCACACAATCACAATCACACAATCACAATCACACAATCACAATCACACAATCACAATCACACAATCACAATCACACAATCACAATCACAAAGTCACAATCACACAGTCACAATCACACAATCACAATCACACAATCACAATCACACAATCACAATCACACAATCACAATCACACAATCACACAGTCCCACAGTCACACAGTCACACAATCACACAATCACACAATCACACAATCACACAATCACACAATCACACAATCACGGTCACACAATCACACAATCACACAGTAACACAATCACAAAATCACAAAATCACGCAATCACACAATCACACAATCACACAATCACACAATCACACAATCACACAATCACACAATCACACAATCACACAATCACACAATCACACAATCACACAATCACAAAATCACACAATCACACAATCACACAATCACACAATCACACAGTCACACAATCACACAATCACACAATCACACAATCACACAATCACGTAATCACACAATCACACAATCACACAATCACAAACACACAATCACACAATCACACAGTCACACAATCGCACAATCACACAATCACACAATCACACAATCACGCAATCACACAATCACACAATCACACAATCACACAATCACACAAGCACACAGTCACTCAATCACACAATCACACAATCACACAATCACACAATCACACAATCACACAATCACACAATCACACAGTACACACAATCACAATCACACAATCACACAATCACAATTACACAATCACACAATCACACAATCACACAATCACACAATCACACAATCACACAATCACACAATCACACAGTCACACAATCGCACAATCACACAATCACACAATCACACAATCACGCAATCACACAATCACACAATCGCACAATCACACAATCACACAATCACACAATCACGGCCACACAATCACACATTCACACAATCACACAATCACACAATCACACACTCACACAATCACACAGTCACAATCACACAATCACACAATCACACAATCACACAATCACTCAATCACACAATCACACAATCACACAATCACAAAATCACACAATCACACAATCACACAATCACACAATCACGGTCACACAATCACACATTCACACAATCACACAATCACACAATCACTCAATCACACAATCACACAATCACACAATCACACAATCAAACAATCACACAATCAAACAATCACACAATCACACAATCTCACAATCACACAATCACACAACCACACAATCACACAACCACACAATCACGCAATCACACAATCACACAATCACACAATCACACAATCACACAATCACACAATCACACAATCACACAATCACACAATCACACAAGCACACAGTCACACAATCACACAATCACACAATCACACAATCACACAATCACACAATCACACAATCACACAATCACACAGTACACACAATCACAATCACACAATCACACAATCACAATTACACAATCACACAATCACACAATCACACAATCACAATTACACAATCACACAATCACACAATCACACAGTACACACAATCACAATCACACAATCACACAATCAAAATTACACAATCACACAATCACACAATCAAAATTACACAATCACACAATCACACAATCACACAATCACACAATCACACAATCACACAATCACACAATCACACAGTCACACAATCACACAATCACACAATCACACAATCACACAATCACGTAATCACACAATCACACAATCACACAATCACAATTACACAATCACACAATCACACAGTCACACAATCGCACAATCACACAATCACACAATCACACAATCACACAATCACACAATCACACAATCACACAAGCACACAATCACTCAATCACACAATCACACAATCACACAATCACACAGTCACACAATCACACAATCACACAATCACACAGTACACACAATCACAAACACACAATCACACAATCACAATTACACAATCACACAATCACACAATCACACAATCACACAATCACACAATCACACAATCACACAGTCACACAATCACACAATCACACAATCACACAGTCACACAATCACACAATCACGCAATCACACAATCACACAATCACACAATCACACAAACACACAGTCACACAATCACACAATCACACAATCACACAGTCACACAATCACACAATCACGCAATCACACAATCACACAATCACACAACCACACAACCACACAATCACACAAGCACACAATCACACAATCACACAATCACAATTACACAATCACACAATCACACAATCACACAATCACACAATCACACAATCACACAATCACACAATCACACAATCACACAATCACGGTCACACAGTCACACAATCACACAGTCACAATCACGCAATCGCGCAATCACGATCACACAATCACGATAACACAATCACGATCACACAATCACACAATCACACAATCACACAATCACACAATCACACAATCACACAATCACACAATCACACAATCACACAATCACACAATCACACAATCACAATTACACAATCACACAATCACACAATCACACAATCACACAATTATACAATCACACAAGCACACCATCACTCAATCACACAATCACACACTCACACAATCACACAATCACACAATCACACAACCACACAACCACGCAATCACACAAGCACACAGTCACTCAAACACACAATCACACACTCACACAATCACACAATCACACAATCACACAATCACACAATCACACAATCACACAATCACACAATCACACAAGCACAATCACACAATCGCGGTCACACAATCACGGTCACACAGTAACGGTCACACAATCACACATTCACACAATCCCACAATCACAATCACACAATCACAATCACACAATCACGCAGTCACACAATCACACAGTCACAATCACGCAATCGCACAATCACGATCACACAATCACGATAACACAATCATGATCACACAATCACGATCGCACAACCACTCAATCACACAATCACGCAATCACACAATTACACAATCACACAATCACACAATCACACAGTTATACAATCACACTTGCACACCATCACTCAATCACACAATCACACAATCACACAATCACACAATCACACAATCACACAATCACTCAATCACACAATCACACAATCACACAATCACACAATCACAAAATCACACAATCACACAATCACACAATCACACAATCACGGTCACACAATCACACTCTCACACAATCACACAATCACACAATCACTCAATCACACAATCACACAATCACACAATCACACAATCAAACAATCACACAATCACACAATCACACAATCACACAATCTCACAATCACACAATCACACAACCACACAATCACACAACCACACAATCACACAATCACACAATCACACAATCACACAATCACACAATCACACAATCACACAATCACACAATCACAATCACACAATCACACAATCTCACAATCACACAATCACACAACCACACAATCACACAACCACACAATCACACAATCACACAATCACACAATCACACAATCACACAATCACACAATCACGCAATCACACAATCACAATCACACAATCACAATCACACAATCACAATCACACAATCACAATCACACAATCACAATTACACAATCACACAATCACACAATCACACAATCACACAGTACACACAATCACAATCACACAATCACACAATCAAAATTACACAATCACACAATCACACAATCAAAATTACACAATCACACAATCACACAATCACACAATCACACAATCACACAGTCACACAATCACACAATCACACAATCACACAATCACGTAATCACACAATCACACAATCACACAATCACACAATCACACAGTTACACAATCGCACAATCACACAATCACACAATCACACAATCACACAATCACACAATCACACAATCACACAATCACACAATCACACAATCACACAATCACACAATCACACAATCACACAAGCACACAATCACTCAATCACACAATCACACGATCACACAATCACACACTCACACAATCACACAATCACACAATCACACAACCACACAACCACGCAATCACACAAGCACACAGTCACTCAAACACACAATCACACACTCACACAATCACACAATCACATAAATCACACAAGCACACAATCACTCAATCGCACAATCACACAATCACACAATCACACAATCACACAGTACACACAATCACAATCACACAATCACACAATCACACAATCACAATTACACAATCACACACTCACAATCACACAATCAAAATTACACAATCACACAATCACACAATCAAAATTACACAATCACACAATCACACAATCACACAATCACACAATCACACAATCACACAATCACACAATCACTCAATCACACAATCACACAATCACACAATCACACAATCACAAAATCACACAATCACACAATCACACAATCACACAATCACGGTCACACAATCACACTCTCACACAATCACACAATCACACAATCACTCAATCACACAATCACACAATCACACAATCACACAATCACAATTACACAATCACACAATCACACAGTCACACAATCGCACAATCACACAATCACACAATCACACAATCGCACAATCACACAATCACACAATCACACAATCACACAATCACACAATCACAAAAGCACACAATCACTCAATCACACAATCACACAATCACACAATCACACAATCACACAATCACACAATCACACAGTACACACAATCACAATCACACAATCACACAATCACAATTACACAATCACACAATCACACAATCACACAATCACACAATCACACAGTCACACAATCACACAATCACACAATCACACAGTCACACAATCACACAATCACACAATCACGCAATCACACAATCACACAATCACACAACCACACAACCACACAGTCACACAAGCACACAATCACACAATCACACAATCACAATTACACAATC